>NW_015166628.1:0-33732 GCF_001447785.1 Gekko japonicus | reverse complement strand
TATTAGAGTCCGCGCACTTAACCACTACACCAAACTGAGGTAGGTTGGACTGAGAGAGCTCTCTGAGAACTGCCCTTGAGAGAACAGCTCTGAAAGAATTTATGACTGACCCAAGGTTGCACCAGCAGCTGCATGTGGAGGAGTGGGGAACCAAACCCGGTTTTCCCAGATTAGAGTCTGTGTTCCTAACCACTACACCAAACTGGCTCACCAAACTTGAATAGAGACTTTGGATGGTTATCTCAATCCCAGACGTAACTGCCTTTCAGGTATTCCATTCCGATTCATCAATAGAAGGAAGGGGTCACACCCAGTGTTCCCTCTAAGCTGAGTTAGTGTAAGCCAGCTCACAGGTTTTTAGCCTCCAGCTCACAGATTTTTGCCTTAGCTCAGGAAGGGTGGCTCCAGAGCAAACTAATTTATGCAGTAGTCAAATCGCCTGCTCACAACTTTAATGCCGGTAGCTCACAAAGTAGCATTTTTGCTCACAAGGCTCTGCATTTTAAAGGGAACATTGGTCACACCCAGCCTGGATTACACATTCTACCTTTTCCATGACTTTTGCAATGGCTTTGCATTTAGATGGCACTTTCTGAATCTTCTCCCTCCTCCCCTTACCACCCATATATCTCTGGCCAGTTTCTTCATACCCTCCATGCATCTGACGAAGAGAGCTGTGTTTCTCAAAAGCTTATGCTACAATAAAGTTTGTTAGTTTTAAAGGTGCTACTGGGCTTTTTACTACATTGCAGCAGCAGACTAACACAGCTAACTCCTCTGAATTATAGACATGGTGGAATGGAGAGACAAACTCTCCATGTGAGTTGGCTAATAAATGCCCAAATGAGACTGCTGTCATAAGATTCTTGGAAGGTGCTACTCATTAATGGTTGGTGAACATAAGCAATTTGTAATACCAGCCAAATCTGTACTTTTAACTGGTCTGATGTATGAACTTCAGCAGCAGCATATAATGCTAGCCTGCTGTCCAAGATGAGCATTACTTGGGTTGTAATTTGGAAACGGGTATCAAAAGAACCCCTGTTAAGCTATTTTGAATATGTGTTAAGGATGATCTTCAAGGGCAACCCCATGCATGCATTGGAATAACACAGCCATGAAGATATGGCAGCAGCAATCAAATGTGATCAACTGAGTCTTGATAAACAGCCAGTTTCATCAGCAGTGGTGGCTGAGAGAATGCACTTCTCACAACTGCACTAACCCAATCTTCCAGCCACAAAGAGGGATCTAATGAGACTTCCAAGGCCTTCACTGAACATGTCAGTTTAGGGATCCCACTAATCCAATCTTCCAGCCACAAAGAGGGATCTAATGAGACTTCCAAGGCCTTCACTGAACATGTCAGTTTAGGGATCCCACTAATCCAATCTTCCAGCCACAAAGAGGGATCTAATGAGACTTCCAAGGCCTTCACTGAACATGTCAGTTTAGGGATCCCACTAATCCAATCTTCCAGCCACAAAGAGGGATCTAATGAGACTTCCAAGGCCTTCACTGAACATGTCAGTTTAGGGATCCCACTAATCCAATCTTCCAGCCACAAAGAGGGATCTAATGAGACTTCCAAGGCCTTCACTGAACATGTCAGTTTAGGGATCCCACTAATCCAATCTTCCAGCCACAAAGAGGGATCTAATGAGACTTGCAAGGCCTGCACTGAATATGTCAAGTACCACCCTGTCCAGGGTGGGCTAGTCAATAGCTCCAAAACCTCTGCCTTAATAACCAATGCTCCCTCTAAGCTTTGGAGTCTGGTGAGCAAAAATTCTACTTTGTGAGCTACTGGCATTAAAGTTGTGAGCGAGCGATTTGGCTGCTGCATAAATTAATTTGATCTGGAATCATCCTTCCTGAGCTAAGAAAAAAAATCTGTGAGCCGGGGGCTATAAAACTGTGAGCTAGCTCACACTAACTCAGCTTAGAGGGAACGCTGTTACTAACCAGTGTCGTCTCTGTTTCTGTATTGGGTCGCTGCCGCCGCCGCCCCCCGGATTCAGCTTTAGCCTTTCATTCTACCATCATTTAACCATGACATTTAGGGCTGCCAGCTTCAGGTTGGGAAATTGCTGGGGATTTAGGGGTAGAGGCTGGGGAAGGAATGGACCTCAGTGAGGTCTAATGCCATAGAGCCCACCCTCCAGGGGAACTAATCTCTGTACTCTGGTGATCAGCTGTAACCCTTGGAGATCTCTGGGCCCTACCTGGAGGCTGGAAACCCTAATGTATATGCTGGCCCAGAACAGAGACTGCAGATTCCAGTATCATTGGCATGCCGATGGCATTTGGCCCCAAAACTCGAGATAACCCCATTCAAATATTTAGCAGATAAACAATAGTGGTGGGAGAACAGACTCCCATGGAAGCCCACAAGAACAATCCCACAGCTTTGAGTCATTCATGCTGACACTCTGGGTGATTTCCCACAAGCGCTGCTCCGTGCTCACTTCTCCCTTTTGCCCCGATGGTACGTGTCAATTTCACACAAGCTGCTGCGCGGCCGCATTTTGCCCCGCAGCTTCGTGCGATTTCCCCCACGTCTACTCAATCCTCAAAAAACAGGATTGAGTAGACGCGGGAAAATCGCTCGAAGCTGCGGGGCAAAATGCGGCCGCGCAGCAGCTCGTGTGAAATTGACACGTGCCATCGGGCCAAAGAGAAGAGTGAGCGCGGAGCAGCGCTTGTGGGAAATCACCCTCTGTGTTTGCACAGATGTAAACAACTGGAATTCAAAAATCCCCAGGACTGTTAATTATATAACGGTAAAGGTAAAGGTTTCCCTTGCTTGAAAGCCAGTTGAATCTGACTCTAGGGGCCAGTGCTCATCTCCGTTTCCAAGCCAAAGAGCCAGCACTGTCCGAAGACTTCTCCGTGGTCATGTGGCTGGCATGACTAAATGCCAAGGCTCACGGAATGCTGTTACCTTCCCACTAAAGTGGTACCTATTTATCTACTTGCAATTTCTTGCTTTCAAACTGCAAGGTTGGCAGGAGCTGGGGCCAAAGACAGGAGCTCACTCTGTCACGTGGCACTAGGGTCTCAAACTGCCAAACGACAGACCTCCCAGTCTGCAGCATCTTAACCTCTGAGCCACCAGAGCTCTTGCATGTTAACTATATACCATAATATATTTCAGGCCCACTCTCATCTGACAGCACCACAATAGAACTGAGTCTTCTAATGTGTCCAAGGCAACATGCAAGTAAAGGAAGATCAACAAAGACATGTTTCCTTTATCTCACTTTAAGTGGAGATTGTCCACCAGAGCTAGGCATGAAGTACCAGTCCCAAAGCCAGAAAGAAATGGAGGAATAGCAGCTGTCACATCCAGAAAACCTTGCAGTTTTTTCCAGTGCCTCTCTTTTAATTATTTTTGTGTAACAATGGCAGATTTGACACATGCCTATAATTGGCCACAATCTCTCTGTCAAGGGAGAGACATTTTTTTTCCTTCCCTTCAAGGCCAAATAACAACCGTTTTCACAGGCTTTGCAAAATACCCCTTTCAAAATGAAGAGGTGATAATATCAGTCAAAGACGAAGTATCTGACAAAGGGAGTTTTGACTCTCAAAAACCCATACCCTGTCCGTCTCTAAGGTGCCCCCTGGACTCGGATTTAGCTCTTTTACTGCAGAACGATATGGCTGGCTACCCTCTGAAATGAATATTAGTCAAAGGACTCTTTGAGACTAATCCTAAGCAAGCCTATTCAGAACTCAGGTCTACTTAATAGTATTTACTCACGGGGAAGTGTTTTATGATCAAAGCCTTTAGTTTATCCCTACAAGATTTAACTAACCAGGTAGGGCAGGGATCCAGGCTACACATGATTCACAAATCCCCAGGACTGTTGAACGTCGCTCAAGGAAGCAGGGAGAAGTGCTCTTAACCACTACCCCAAACTGGCTCTGGAGAAAAACTATCCATACAAATGTGACTGGATGATACGTTCCAGACTTCGACTTTTGGACGCGCACTTAAACTGGAGCCCAAATCGTCTTGGAGATTTCATCATCAAAAGCATGCAAAACCATTACAGCTAAGAGACAAATTACCCTACCTCTGGGACTCGGGTGGTAAAGAAACAATTGAACTGGACACGGTTCAGCTGACACAATGGTAGTGGCGGGGGAGAAGTCTTTGCCACGATCCTCAATGGACCTCACAGGTACTTTATGAAATGCTCTACTGGATTCCACTTGAGTCTTCCAATGATGCCCCTTGAGAAGTGCCCCAGCATTCTCCATGCCCACCAGTTCCCTGGTAAGTTTGGGAGCTGAAGCTCTTCCTAAGGATGGGGGAGGAGGTGGGGTGGATGCTCCAGTTGGTGGAGGTTGGGGAGGATGCTATCAACAGGGGCAGTTAATCTGACATTCTAGGACACCATGATGTCACCTATAGAACAATTTCACACAGTCCTCTGGGGCAGTTTGGAAAACAGCTGGTATGTCTGTTGGGGGCAATGCTCCCTCTGAGCTGTGGAGTCTTGTGTGCAAAAATTCTACTTTGTACGGTGGCGCAGGGGATAATTCCCCTGCTTAACTATAACATCTGAACTGCCAAGCTTTGTCAGTTCTAGCCCCATGCTGGTGTGAGCAACCAAGCCTTGTCCTAGCTCATCGTCTACCCAGCAATTCGAAAGCTTCAGCAAGTAGATAAATTGGGGACCACCAATAAGGGGGTGGGCACACCACTCTCTTTGGGAAGGTGTTAGCTGCCGAGTGTGACTTCTGTGGTGCGGCAAGATCGAAAGATGAAAGAGCTGTTCGGCATCCCTGCAGTGGAGCGAGTTGGCCAGGCGGTGGCAGTGCGGCAGCGCGACATCAAGAAGCCCTGACGTCATCAGCCAGCCGACAAGAATACACCTTGTTTAAGGTAACTATGATTTAGGGATGGACACTGGTAAGGGAGGGAGACTTTTGTTCTAATTTGTAAATTTCAGAATTATCGTTTCAGGGCTGTGTCATCTACTAGGGAGTTCAACGGGGACCCTCATTTTGGTAGCCGGTGCACAGAGTGCTCAGCTGGAGACTTCTTGACCCACCGACAAGAGGAAAAGGATGGACTTTGGAGGTGGAGGCGGTGAAGAAGGGAGAAGTTAACGGTTTGGACTTTCAAAGATCCCTGTTCCATTGTGTTAACTAAGTTCTATGTTTATGTTACATGGTGTTAATTGAAAAGTCTAAAAAAAATGTTTTATTCTCTTGGAATAATAATAAAAAAAGGTTTTATTCTCTCCTTCCAAGTGCCCCACAGAACCCACAAGCTGAGGTTACATCCACATGGAGGTTGGCAAACCTAGCTCCACACCAGAAAGATGGACTCCTCTGGCATCATCCTCCAGCAGCATAGAGAAGAAGAGAAGAAGAAGAAGAGATTGGATTTATACCCCGCCCTTCACTTGGAGTCTCAGAGCGGCTTACAAACTCCTTTCCCTTCCCCTCCCCACAACAGACACCCTGTGAGGTGGGTGGGGCTGAGAGAGCTCTGACACAAACTGCTCTTTTTCAAGGACAGCTGTGCCAGAGCTTGTGACTGACCCAAGGTCACATCAGCAGGTGCAAGTGGAGGAGTGGGGAATCAAACCCGGTTCTCCCAGATTAGAGTCTGCACACTTAACCACTACACCAAACTGGGTATTGATTCAGTGGTGGCGACTCAGCAGAGAGTTCTGGGCAGCCAAACAGGCAGTGTTATTGCCCAGTAAGGGGCTAGCAACCACGCCTTGGAAAGATATGCCCACCCAGAGGTCATTTCGGGGGGAATCGCAGGGGATCGCAGTTCCCCCGGGTGAGGTACGGGGGGCAGGGCACATGACGAAGCCCCGCCCCCCGCTTCCGGCCGCCCCGCTTCCGGCCCTCATTCAGCCAGGAGGAGGCAGGAGAGGAGGGAGGGTAAGTTGCTTCCTCCCTGCCTCTCCCCACCCCTGCCTGCCTGGGGCCAGGGACGGCCTTCGCGGGGCTTCCTTGCACTCCCGCCGGCCTTGCAGGTCCACCGCCGGGCCCCTCATGGGGCTCGGCAGTGAAGCTGCAAGGCCGGCAGCGGCGGCTGGGACCATTGGGGGCGGGGTGTGTGGCCTTATGACACACTTCCAGTGATGTCAGGGGGTGTGGCCTTATGACACACTTCCGATGATGTCAGGGGGTGTGGCATATGCTAATGAGTTATGCTAATGAGTTCCCCTAGCTCTTTTTCTACGAAACGACCCCTGTGCCCACCCCTGTCTCTAATAACGATGGATGATTTACAGCCAAGCAAAATATTATTTATACGGCGCGGCAGCTTTTTTAATGGTTTAGGGAGGGTCTCTACGTTTGTCCCTGAACACATGGAGAAGGAAAGAAGATCCATATTGCTCATGAGGCGCAAAAATGGTTGTCTACGATGAACCATCATCTTGAGTCATCTCTTAGATGTTTTTAATTATGTTTCCTTCGCAGCTAACCTACCTTCCCTTGTCGTGTAAATGTGCCTGGAGTTGTGTCTCTGGAAGGGGAAATTAAGACCTTTAATTAATTTTCCCTGGGCCTCCAGGAGATTTGGAGTCATAATCACGTTTATGGGTCTCGTGTGTGAAATTAGGCATCAGAACTAGCCCAGAGAAGGCCAGTCTTTGGCCAATGTAGCCAAGTGATCTCTCAGTCAAGGGTTATAACCCTCCTAGGGACTGCAAACCGGCTTCTAGGGGTGGTCAATAACTTTTCGGCACGCTTAGGTTTGGTTTGATATACAGCCAATCAATGTTACTTTTATGAATAGGCTGTACTGGATTAACCACGATGCTCAACATGCTTTGGAACTGTCACTGCTCAGAAGTGATGTGCCACTCTTACAGAATTCAAGTGACATTCCACCCAGATAGTTTAGGAAACAGAAGGCTGGGAGGGAGATAGGGAAAGGCGACATCATGAGCAATAGGACAAGTTTATTTTATTGATTTAATTATTTGGATTTGGAGTGCGGGTAGAAACTTAAAAAAAAAACTTTAATGAAGCCCACTGTTATATGCTAAAGTACAGTATTAGATATAGTTTGTCCCACCAACATCTGTTTCTTCAGAATGCACCTATCCAATTTGGTGTAGTGGTTAAGAGTGCGGGACCCTAATCTGGGAGAACCGGGTTTGATTCCCCACTCCTCCACATGCAGCCAGCTGGGTGACCTTGGGTCAGTCACAAGTTCTCTCAGAGCTGTTCTCTCAAGGGCAGTCCTCGAAAGAGCTCTCTCAGCCCCACCTACCTCACAGGGTGTCTGTTGTGGGGAGGGGAAGGGAAAGGAGATTGTAAGCCACTCTGAGACTCCTTCAAGTAGTGAAGGGCGGGGTATAAATCCAGTCTCCTCCTCCTCCAATTGATTTATTTATTTATATTATAACCCGACTTTCTCCCCCAGTAGTGACCCAAAGTGACTTATGTCATTCTCCTCCTCTCCATTTCATCCCCTGTCCAGATGCAAGCCACAGTTACATGCGATGGTGACACAAGGGTTTTATATGGAATTCCAATGCAGAAAATGTGGGGGGGGGGGAGGGTTGGTGCAGAAACTAGATTAATATACACAGTGATGCAGGATTCCATGCTCAATCCAAGGCCACTCACGGATGTCTTGTGTTACCGACAGGCCCCCCCTTCCCCTGCAATAGTGACTCTCTCGCCTCTTGTAGATTTAATTCATGTTCGCGCACCATTCTTTCCCTGCCCTTGCTACCCCTTCTCTCCCCCCCTCCCTCCGTAGCAGGTGACATCTACAATTTGAAAAGCCATAAAAATGAATATAGATGAAATATTAGAAAGGAGGTCGAAGGAAGCGAGTGTGAACAAATCGGGTTCTTACAGCCTTAAATGGGGTTTAAAACAGCTTTCATCTGAGCTCACTCCTCTCATCCTGGTTGAAATTGATTCATTGACCAAATTGGTCATTTAAATTCAAAAGCTTAGTCGATCTCTGCAAGGCCTCTCTGGTTCTTCCGTCTGGATTTATGCACCAAAGGCCAGGCATTCTAATGTGTGTCTTGGAAGGGCTCCTTAAAGGACAGTATATCCTAGTTTCTACAAGCTGTACACTGAATGAGCAAACGTTAGACTAATTGAATGCTAGAAAGTTGTGGGTCATCACCTACCATGTCCAGCAGAAGTTTGATGAGTTGTATTGGAATGCCAACATTTATTCTGAAAAGCATAAATTTAAGTGACCGTTAGTTTTAATGGCAAGAGGGGACGGGCTATAATCTAGCCAGGAGAAAAAACTCTTCTGGGTAGCTGTTGTTTTGCCGTTGGCTTGTGGGTATTTTCCAACGGAGTGACAACCACCGCATATATTTCTATGGGTAAGAAATAGCAAAGGAAACATTAATGGAATTAGGGCTGCTTCCAAATTCCTCCCAGAGAAGAATTTTCCTCAGAATACACTGTTCAGTAGAGGCTTTTTGCCTGCTATGTTTGATACCATTGGGTTCTGAATTTGCTAAGAGGCCTTGGACTCCACTTAATACAAAATGGCATTTTGATGTGTGCATGGTCATTGTACCTACCTTGACTCACTATATCCTTTGACGAAGGATTGTTTTCAAAACGGTCTTAATATTACGTACGATACCGTCTGGGTATACTGGACAGCATTTTCTCTATGGACTGTTATTGCCCATAGGAGGTCTTGTGCTTGTGGACTATTTGGGATTGTATTACTTTAAGAATCATCATTCTGTGGGTTGTGTGACTGTATGAGGTGCATTACATTCTTTTGAAGTGCTGTATGTGTTTACATATTCAATATATATTCCTATGAGTATCTTTGCTTGTCTCAAAAACTTTTGGGGAGAGTTTCCGCCTTTTCATTTGTACATTTACACTCTCCCTTCAAGGGCCCCGGTCACAAGGGACGGATATCGCGGGGGGAGGTGTGGCTAATTGCCCTGGCACAGTTTGATCCGCGATTACGTGATCAGACACGCCGGCTGCACACCACGGGTCCGTCCCTCCGCACCGGCGGGTAAACGAGGGTGGCGATCACACGACGATCCTGCAGCGCGGCAAAGAAGCGGCACAGCGTGATCACACCAGCAATGGCTAGGCGCCGCTGCTGTGACAAATGGGGTCATTTTTTAAAAGCCAAAACGGCACTTTTGCTTTCCTCTTTGTGCACATGCGCCGTTGGGTGCTTGTGCGCATCTTGTGGAGACTTAGGGGGGGGGAAACCTGTTTGCGAAGGGACATGGGTGGGCGCCGGATGCCACCACCGGAAACGCGATCAGACGCCAGCCCTTGCCCTGCGGTTTCCGGAAACTAGTACCTCGGAGGTACTAGTTTTTAACTCCGCATCTTCGGCGGGAAGCCTCGGGTTTGCCACAGGAGCTCTACGCTTCCCAGATGTTGCAGTATGATTGCGCCCGGAAAATCCGCCTATCTTCCGTCTCTGTAGTGTGGCTAATTCTCCGTGTGACCGCAGCCCTGGTTACTTTTGCACAGAATGGAGCTGAGTATGTATTCTTTTGTCCATTTTCTTTCTTTTGTTGGTGCCTCATAGACTGAGAGGGGAGTATCATTTGGATATATATTATCAATCAACAGTGGAAGCATTGTGGAAGTCTGAACTGCAACCACTGGGAGATTAACAGGTGGGCAAGGACTTAGTTTTTCAGTGTCCTGCCATTGCCTTGACGTCTCTTCTGGTGTGACCCGGAAGCTACATCATTATGCTGGGGAGACGCTCTAGCATCCACCCCATGGCTTCAGCATAGTGTTTGGGGGAAATGCTAGTGTCGCAATGCTCCCTCTAAGCTGTGGAGTCTCGTGAGCAAAATTCTACTTTGTGAGCTGCTGGCATTAAAGTTGTGAGCGAGCAGTTTGGCTACTCCATAAATTAAAGCTTTATTTCGTGACATCTGAGAGAAATTTTCTCCATTACTTGTGCCATGAAATAGGTGAAACTGTTATTGAACTCCATGTGAATCGGGTAGCTTTTCTATCGAAGTGCAATTTTCCACACATCATCTACTTATAGATTCTTGGTCAGAAGAAGACGTTTGTCGAAACGGCATCGCATTCCGGAGACCACCGTCCCGCCGTCGTTGTTATCGTCTATCTTAAGTAACTGGATTTACAATTGGAATGTATTAGTATCACTTTTGTAATTTTCATATTTATAACATTATTGCTATCGTTCAAGAAACATTGAGCGCACTTTACACAGTTCCTGTGACACTATCTTTTCATGTCTACGAACTGTTACCATATTTGTCTTTGTACTCCCTAAATTAGTTTGCCATCCTTCTTGCGCCAAGACAAAAATGTGTGAGCCGGAAGGTAAAAAACTGTGAGCTAGCTCACACTAGCTCGGCTTCGCGGGAACATTGCTAGCGTGTCGTCCAACATTAAGACATCACTTCTGAGCTGAGCAGGCATTTTTCCTCTGCCTTCCAGCTCAGCAGCAGTGGGCAGAGCTATGGGGGGGGGTGTCTTCTGACAAAGAGGGAGACCTGGTCTCCGTAACTGAGACACATATCTTGCATATATAAACCATGCCTCAAGTATACATGTAATCGAAAGTCACAGAAGATCACACCTGGCAGAACAAAACTATGGAAGCAGTATGAAATGGACTGAAATATTTACATGCCCATAGCTCAGTGGTAGAACATACACCATGCATGAAGAACACTCCACGTCCAGCCTCCGGCTAATAGGATCTCAGTAGCATAGCAGAAGAACCACGGTCCAATCGAGAGCTTCCACCTGTCTAATAGACAATTCAGGGAATAGAAGGATCCATGCTCTGACTCAGTACGGGGAGTTTCATTACGAGATCCATGAGCAATGCAGAACTCATTTATTAAATTTGGACTGTGAATAGGCTTGATATGCCAATGAGTTCTTCATGCATTCATACACGTAAATGTAATTTCATATATCAGTTACAGTTTCTCCAGGCAACGATAATCTAATATCCTTGATCGTATACAGAACAGTGTGTTTTCTTTAAGCCCGACCAATGCGCTTAAGTAATATTTTCCGAATTTGTAAAGCAAATATAAAAAGCAAAGGGGCTCTGTTATCTGCACCTTTGTTTGTTTTTCAAATGCCCCTTATCTCAGCATGTATGTGTAAACCGTTAAGAAAGGATAGGCCTCAAAATGCTGCCATCTAGTGATGGGAAAAGACAGCATTCCATGTTCTTGATAGGCAGTCATCTTTGTCAGCAAAGTGTGACCTTGCTGATGTTCGGGTGGAATGGGTGGCTCAAATTGTTTCTGTTCCGTAGGATGGCACAGGACTTCCAGCTTCCATTTTGCAAATTGCTTTTAGATTTTTTTTTCCATAGTTGAAAAGTTACTATAAATGGTCAAGTACATTTTGGTGTAGTGGTTAAGTGTGCGGACTCTAATCTGGGAGAACCGGGTTTGATTCCCCACTCCTCCACTTGCACCTGCTGATGTGACCTTGGGTCAGCCACAAGCTTTGGCACAGCTGTCCTTGAAAAAGAGCAGTTTGTGTCAGAGCTCTCTCAGCCCCACCCACCTCACAGGGTGTCTGTTGTGGGGAGGGGAAGGGAAAGGAGTTTGTGAGCCGCTCTGAGACTCCAAGTGAAGGGTGGGGTATAAATACAATCTCTTCTTCTGTTCTTCTTCTTCTTAAGTAACAGATGTTGATCGTGCCACAACAAATAATAATATGTAATGTCAATTCTAGACCAGGAATCAATTGCAGTTTTTAATCAGTTTGCAGCACTTACACACAGACACGAGACACTGGGGTGGATTCAGTGGTTAGCAGCCAGGCCCCTCCTGCGCTAGGGCAGTTTGAATCCAGACGCCACTCTATAATTTCACCCCCCCCCAAAAAAAAAAAAAATCGTGTGTGTACTGCACAGCCTGGCCTGGGAGTGGAAACAAAATGGAGCTGGAACAAACAAAATGGATGCTGGCCAGAGACAAGCCTGGGGAAAACATTTTGGAAGGTGAACTAGGGCTACTGACTTGCTAGTAGGTCTCCCCCTCACCCTAAAAGAGATACTTAATCTCAACAATGGGCTTCCTCAGGACACCTACCCTCACTTGGACATCGTCCAAACCTGGCCCTGCTTCCCCCTTAATTAATTCCTCCTTTGCCTTAATTAATAGGCTATATTCATATAACTCAATAGCCTCTCCTGTCCTGCATAAAAACACGTTAACACTTTCAGCTTACATCTAACAATCTCATCAAGGAAACATTACCCCAACTCATGCAAATTGTCATGAGTTTCCCTAGGTCTTTGTCCATACATGGAAGAGTCATTAAGCCTTAGGGGTGCCAGCCTCCGATGGGGGTGGGGGGTTGCCCTTTTTCAGGTCCCCAATTCAACACTGGCCAGCTGGCCGGTGGGGGAGCCATGCCCCCAAAGAGAACTGCCATGCCCAACGTGAGGATGTCACCTGGAGGTGACTTAATCATATCAGCACATCAGGTGGGGGACACTCCAGCACTGGTGGCCAAACTTGTTTCACGTAACAGCCACACAGAATAAGCGTCAGGTGTTTGCGAGCCGCAAGTCAGAAACAAATATCACACACACTTTTTAATTGAAAAATATGCAAATTTGCTCTTTATTAACATTAAATTAGACTGTGTGAAAGAGCCACATGCAGCTCCCGAGCTGCAGTTTGGCCACCCCTTCATTTGGCTAAAAACTCTATGCGACCCTGGGACCAAGCCAGGAGCCCTGCGCTGGCAGACAGGTAGACCTGGCAAACCTATTAAGCCTCTCCTGACACATTATCCCCCCCCCCCCGAAAAACCAATCAAGGTACTGTTTTAGGGGCACACTCGTCAGACTGCCCTAGGGCCAATTTTGCTTAGTTTGGTGTAGTGGTTAAGTGCGCGGAGTCTAATCTGGGAGAACTGGGTTTGATTCCCCACTCCTCCACTTGCCGCTGCTGGATGACCTTGGACAAGCCATAGTTCTGGCAAGAGCTGTCCTTGAAAGGGCAGTTCTTGAAAGAGCTCTCTCAGCCCCACCTAACTCACAGGGTGTCTGTTGTGGGGAGGGGAAGGGAAAAGAGATTATAAACCACTCTCAGACTCCTTCGGGTAGTGAAGGGTGAGGGTATAAATCCAATCTCCTCCTCCTCCTCCTCCTCCACCTCTTCTTCTCCTCTTCCTCCTCCTCTTCTTCTTCCTCTTCTTCTTCCTAGACACACTCAGCCCAGTGCAGTGTGTGTGTTCTCTCAGTGCTAAGCATCACCACCACACAACTGTGGGCTTCCTTCTTCTCTCTGGGAAACACAGGCCATTTCTCTCACTGTCTTCCATGGACCTTGAACTGCAAGAAATGGTAAGAACATAAGAGAAGCCAATGTTGGATCAGACCAATGGTCCATCCAGTCCAACACTCTGTATCACACAGTGGCCAGAAATACCACTAGGAGCCCTCCCACTGTTGACCCCCCCCCAAGCACTAAAAATACAGAGCATCACTTGCCCCAGAGTCCCTATCTATACCTTGTGGCTAATAGCCACCGATGGGCCTCTGCTCCATATGCTTATCTAATTCCCTTTTGAAGCCGTCCATGCTTGTAGCTGCCACCACTTCCTGTGGCAGTGAATTCCATGTGTTAATAACTCTTTGGGTGAAGAAGTACTTCCTTTTATCTCTTTCCCCAAATATCTCTTTCCCCAAATCACTTTCCCCCCTACTACTTTGTTTTATTTTTCTTCTTGGATAGTTTGTGTGTCCCCCATGTGCTTGGCATGTATGATTTGCTCTTTGCTTCTTTTATAATAAAACAACTTTCTAGTACTTCAGCCTGGTCTGTTTTGAGAGTTCTCGATGGGAACAATCTCCATAAACATTGGTGGAGATCCCCGTGTTACCACCCTTTTGCTTGTCTCCAGTTATGCTAATTCCCCCATTCATTAGGAGACTACCAATTTGGGTAACACTATCCCAAGCCTAGCACTCCACGGAACAAAACTGGAAACCTACCTCTGGTCTAAGAAGCCTTCCTCCAACAGCTGTCATCTTCTGGGCATGGAACAGGGGTCACTAGGTGTGTGTGTGTGGGGGGGGAGATATTTGTGAATTTCCTGCATTATGCCGGTGGTTGGACTAGATGACCCTGGAGGTCCCTTCCAACTCTATGATTCTATGATTCTAACTTCAGTTGGCGCCAGTTCACTTGGAAGAAGGTTCCTTAGACCTCTAGTCTTGGAACCTTGGAAGAAGGTTCAATCCATACCACTGTATGTGTATAATAAAATCCAGTGTAGTGTAGTGTGGTGTATTGTGTCAGTAGGATCCGGGAGACCAAGGTTCAAATCCCCCCCCTTTTTTGCCATCAAGTCACAGCTGACTTATGATGACACCACAGGATTTTCAAGGCAAGAGACATTCAGAGGTGGTTCTCCATTGCCTGCTTCTGCATCACAATCCTGGATTTCTTTGATGGTCTCCCATCCAAATACTAACCATGGCTGACGCTGCTAAGCTTCTGAGATATGATGAGATCAGGCTCTCCTGGGTTACCCTTACTCTTCTCTAAATTTTATTGGGTGACTTTGGCTCAGTTATTCTCAACCAAACCTGTTAGCAGTCCCTCCTCTCACTGAGGGGCAGTTTATACCTAGAAAACCATAAACACCCTTCTTAAAATATCATCTCAAATATCATAAATGCAATACACTGCCTGGCCCAAAAAGACACAAAATGGATGTCAGCCAGAGACATATAGTTTAGAAGTGTGAGTAAGAGTGGTTGGATAGCTAACAACCTCCTCCCCACTCTAAAGAGATGAATAATTTAGGACAATGGGTCTCCCAAGAACCTATTGACTAATCTCATCAACACTCTTCCATGCACCCATTTACCCTAATTAAGCAACACAACACTATTCACCAAACCTGGGTCCCGTTCACACGGAGCATTTGCTGCGCTAAAGATACGGATGATAGGTGGATTTTCCGGGCGCGATCACACCACAACATCTGGGAAGCGTAGTGCACCCGTGGCTAACCCGTGGCTTCTTGCCGAAGATACGGAGTAAAAACCTAGTACATGCGATGTGCTAGTTTCTGGAAAACGCGGGGCAAGGGCGGGTGTCTGATTGCGTTTCCGCTGGAATCCCATGGCATCCGGCACCCGCCCATGTCCCGTCACAAATGGGATGGGTTTTTTTGTAAGTCTCCACAGGTTGCGCACAAGGTCCCACCGGCACATGCGCACACTGTGGTGAGGGGAAAAAATTCCCATTTGCCACTGAAGCGGCGCCTAGCGATTGCCAGTGTGATCACGCCGCGCTGCTTCTTTGCTGCGCTGCAGGATAGCCGTGTGATCGGCACCTAACGGCATACCCATGGGACCTCCACGGGACATGTGATCGGGCTGCCGCGCGTTACTTTGCTCCAGGGCAAACAGCCACGCTCCCCCCCTCCGCATTTTCTGTCCCATGTGACCGGGACCCTGGTGGCTTTTCCCATCCAGTACTTACGGGGTCATCAAGCACTATTCACACCTATAGTCCACCTCAGAAAAACCCATCAGGCTTCTACCAAATCATAGTCCACCTCAAGTTATTGTTTTGGGGGTGAATATGTCAGCTTGTCCCAGAGGGCATTTTGCCCTATAAATTGTGGCACCCTGCTCCATAGCAGTATGCGTGTGTTCTCGGATCCAAGTGGCCCCCAATCTTCTTCTCTCTGTGAAACGCTGGCCATTGTGCTGCTGCCGCCACAGAACTCTTTCTTCGAGACTGGTAATTATAGCCTTCCCCAAAACTGCTTTCCCCCTTTCATCCCCGATTTCCTCTTAGTTAGCCTTATATGTGCTTTCAGTGTGTTTGTGTGCATGTTTTACCCTTTTATTTTCTCTTAATAAAAACCTTTCTGTTTGAACCTCAGCCTGGTTTATTTTGAGAGTTCTCTTAATGGGAAGAAATCCTGGTATATATTGGTGGAGAATCCCAGTTACCCCATCTTGTTTTGTCTCTTTTAAAGCTAATTTCCCCCAATTAATTAAGAGACTGCATATTTGGGGGTGAATATGTCAGCTTGTCCCAGAGGGCATTTTGCCCTATAAATTGTGGCACCCTGCTCCATAGCAGTACGCGTGTGTTCTCGGATCCAAATGGCCCCCAATCTTCTTCTCTCTGTGAAACGCTGGTCATTGTGCTGCTGCCTCCACAGAACTCTTTCTTCGAGACTGGTAATTATTGCCATCCCCAAAATTGCTTTCCCCCTTTCATCCCTGATTTCCTCTTAGTTAGCCTTATATGTGCTTTCAGTGTGTTTGTGTGCATGTTTTACCATTTTGTTCCCTCTTTATAAAAACCTTTCTGTTTGAACCTCAGCCTGGTTTATTTTGCGAGTTCTTAATGGGGAGAAATCCTGGTATATATTGGTGGAGAAACCCAGTTACCCCATCTTGTTTTGTCTCATTTATTTATTTATTTATTTATTTATTTATTTCAACTTACTACCCCGCTTGAACCCCCCAAGGGGTCTCCGAGCGGCTACAGTTAATAAGTTATCCCTAACCTATGGCCACAGATACTAGGGGGTGGGGACAATCCCTACCAGCACCCAGTGGAGGGACTGGTCGATCTTTTCTTCCCAGGTCGGCTTCGTCAGCTCGGCGTCTCAGCTTCTGGCTCCTTCCCTTCCGGTGGTCTTTCCGTGGCAGGTCAGCAGGGCCCTTCCGTCGCGCAGCACGCTTTAAAGCTAATTTCCCCCAATTAATTAAGAGACTGCCTATTTGGGTAACAAACCTACCTCACAAAACAGGGTTCCATTTGACATTCTCCCAATGGTCCACTGTGAATTTATGCAAACTTTTTTCCCCTATGGAAGCCTACGATTTCTTTATTTCTTCATATTTATACCCTGCCCTTCCCACAGGCGGGCTCAGGGCAGGTACCAACATTTCATCAGTACAATAAAAACATTTAATGAATGCAATAAATAATTAAAAGTGTAAGACACTTATACATTAAAATGGTAGTCACAACCATACAGGAGAAAAATTAACAGTTGCCAGAGGTCCTGGCCCATGGTAAGTTGTAAATAATGGCCAGCAGTTGTTAGTGGGTGACAAGAACCACAGGGAGGCCATACATTGGACGCCCGCTGCCTCAGCCAAAGGCCTGATGGAACAGCTTTGTCTCCCAGGCCCTGTGGAATTGAAGATCCCACGGGGCCCTGATCTCAATGGGGAGCATGTTCCACCAGGCAAGGTCCAGGGCAGACAAAGCCCTGGCCCAGGAAAGACGGATGTCTTTCAGGCCAGGGGCCACCAGGAGATGTTGATCCATGGAGCATAACACTTTTCGGGGCACATATGGAAAGAGGCGGTCCCTCAGGTATGTTGGTCCCAGACCATGTAAGGCTTTAAAAGTAATAACCAACACCTTGGAGAAGATCTGGAACATGATGGGTAACCAATGTAATTGGCGGAGCACCTGCCAAACATAGGGTTGCCAAGTCCGTTTCTCTTTGCAGCGGGGGGCTCCCGGACGGCGTCCAGGATGTGACGTGATGACGCCGGGCATGCTGGGGGCGTGGCCACAGCCATCTGAGGGGAAAACTCTATGTTTTCCCCTCAGATGGCTGTGGCCCCACCCCCAGCGTGCCCGGCGTCATCACGTCACATCCGGCTGACGTGCACGCTGGGGCGGAAATCGGGCCTCCAAAGCAGGGGATTATCCACCCCCTGGGGGGACTTGGCAGCCCTAGCCGAACATGACCCCGCACAGGCGTCGCCATTAGCAGGCACGCCGCTGCATTTTGCACCAGCTGTAATTTCCGGGTCAGCCTGCGTAGAGCAAATTGCAATATGCATTAAAACACACATTTGTTCGTGCCTTTATGCGTATCAAACACATATTCATCATACATTGATAATATTTCCATAGTGCTTATATATATCAAACTGCATGTCCACAATGACAACTTGGGAAGCATGCAAGGAAAATGGTGGGGAGAAAGAATGCACATATGGTTCCATTTTGGATTCAAATGCCATATACTGGAAACAATTTCTGCTGGGGTGGAATTTGGAAGCATTTTTTTGCTAGTGTGTGTGAATGTACACACACATACACACACACACAGAGACAAATGGTTATTTCTTTCTAGAATATAAACTCTTTTCAGTCAATTAAGGAGAAGCCTAACTCTGCACCTTGCTGAAACATAAATTAGATCATGCTCCCCAACGCCGACAACTATGACTTTATTTAGGAGAGGGAACATTGATTTTAATTTGTAATATTTAATGCACACTGGGAGTTTCAAATAGATTCATCTGGCCTTCAAAGAGATAAATCGGCCGGGGTGGGAAGAAAAAAATGTTTTTGATGACTCTTCTAAATCCCGCGGGAAATGATGTATCGAAAGGTGCTCGAGCCAGAACACCAATATAGATTACCCGAAAGAGCTGACTTCAGTAGGCCACCAATTACGCCAGGACAATGGAGATGGCCATTTAAGCCCCAGTCACAACAGCACAGTGTGAGCCGTTTCAATATTGTTCCTTTCCTATAATACAGTTCTCCCTCAAACAGTGATATAGGTATTTATAGGCTCCCCTATGTGCAGATTTGTATGAACCGGTCTGGAAAACGCTAAGTGAGAAGTGAGTGAGTTAGTCGTATCTCTGCTCTGAAAAGACCTGGTTGGAAAATTGATTAGTATTTCGAGGAACATTTTAAAGCCTGATTATACAGCAATCCATGAAATGAGATTTTAAAGATGGAATTTGTTGGTGTGTTGTTGTTTTTTAAAAAAAACCCCTTCTCAACTGAAAATTCATCAGGAACTGCAAACTAAAAAAAATGGCAGATCATGTTGATCAGCCTTATTGTTTCCCATTGGAAAACAGATTTCTTGTTTTAGGTCTTTCCCACTAATTTTAGGACTTGCTTTATCTTAAGAACATAGGGACGTAAGAGAAGCCATGTTGGATCAGGCCAATGGCCCATCCCGTCCAACGCTCTGTGTCCTACAGTAGCCAAAACCCAGGTGCCATCAGGAAGTCCATCAGCAGGGCTTAAGTTGTTAGTTAACTTGCTTTATTGAGTACTTCAGATTTTTATATTGTTGGACTTTATTATTAGAAAGATATTTGCTCCATACCATTCATGAATTCAGCAAAACCATGACAAGACGGAGGTTTTTACAAATTTGGGTGAATCCCTATGTATGCAGGACAAAAAATGACCACATATTCACCAAAAGAACAAAAACCCTCAAAATGGTCTAATGAGGAATGAGTATGTTTTAGGGGGCACACAATGCTGAGGACAATTCCATGTCCAGTAAAGAGAACGTATGCTACGGCGATGCTCCAGTATTTGGGGTAAAACTCTTTGGTAACTGGGGTAAAACTCTATGGTAACTGGGGATGTCATGAGGTGATGCTCTGATATTTTGGGCAAAACTCTATGGTAACCATAGAGTTTTGCCCAAAATATCAGAGTGTCACCCCATGACATCCCCAGTGTGATGATGCCACTTTCATGTGACGTCACCATGTCAGCGATGTCACATCGGGTGGTGGCTATTGGGGGTGGGGCTTCTCCCCTGCCAGCTAGCTGACCAGCGGCATGCAAGAACCTGAGGAATCAGGGAATCCCCCTCTCCCACCTGGGGGCTGGCAACCCTAGTTTAAAAAGATAGGACATTTTGTTAAATAAAATTTAAATTTTATTAATCAATACAACAACAACAACAATGACAACAGGAACTAACAAGTAATGAAATAAGAGCTGATTAACAATTGCTATAACAGCATTACCTGAAAACTTGTCATTGTTAAAAACAAATTCTAGGAAAGGAAGCCATCTCAGTTGGAAACCTGAACATTTAGAGAAAGAGCCATAACAAGAGACTTTATCAGAAATTTTATCCATAGCATAAAAGTCCCAAATCTTAGAATACCACAACGATAAAGATAACTTAGAAGATTTCCAATTGCTGACAACAACAACTTTTGCTGCGGCTAATAAAACAGCAATAAGGGCCGAATTCCCACAAGCTGCTGCAGCACGCTCGCCCAGATCGTACGTGTCAATTTCACAGTAAGTGCTGCGTGGCTGCATTTTGCCCCGCAGCTCCGCCCGATTTCCCCCGCCTCTACTCAATCCTGACTTTTATGAGCTTAGTAGCATACGTTCTATCCCTAATTTTTCTTCTGAGCAGAAAAAGAGCATTGTAATTTGTCCTATCCTCTGAAGCAGCGTGTCCCAACCTGTGGGTCTGGACCCAAAAGTGGGTTCTGAAGCCTCTGAAAGCGGGTCACTGGCCAGCCCTCCCTAATGGCCAGCCCTCCCTGGGTGATCCTGCATCTAGCATTTGCTCCACGTTCTCTCAACAGGGGCTGATTCTGCATTGACTTTTCCCTCCATTGTTTTACAAAACCCACGCTGGAACAGAAATTCCCCTCTGCATCGCATGCTGCTTTCACTTCCTTTGATCACTGGATTTTATGGTACCCTCTGCATTGCATGCCGCTTTTGCTTCCTTTGATCATCAGGTTTTATGGTACCTTCTGCATAGATTTATGGCTGTTAAGGGGTGACTTTGCAGTCAGTATGGCATTGCCCCAATGTATTTGGATGTGGTTTTGAGCTGCACCTTTTTCCTCCCAGTTGAGAAAAAGTGGAGCGAATGCTAGATGCCTAATGATCCTTTGCATCCTTCTTCCACTTCTCATCCTTCTTGTCAACTTCTCACGTTCTTGCCTGTTTTGCCATTTGGTGTCAGGTGGCCCTTCACATCCAATCAGGGTGCTCACTTGCTGGGACCCTCTGGAAGATGACAACACCCCTCCTATCTCTCTTCTCCCATCTGGCTACATAGCTGAACACAGGTCCCCATGATTAGCCAACTGCCACATTCCTGAACCTGGCCTTGAAAGAGATAAGAATGGTGTAGGCAAGGGGGCCCAATAACGGACACCTGCAAGTCAAAGTAGGCTCACTAATATTTGCCTTTAACCCTTGGAAGGAAATCAGGGTGCTTTGCCTCACATTCACATATATACATCTCAGGCCCCGGTCACACGGCAAAGTTGCTGCGGGAGAGGCATGGGAGTCCCGTGGATTTTCTGGGCACGATCTCACCCCAACATCTGGGAAGCGCAGTGCTCCCGTGGTGAACTTGTGGCTCCCCGCAGAAGGTGCGGAGTTAATAATTAGTACCTACGAGGTACTAGTTTCCTGAAACCGCGGGCTAAGGGCGGGCGTCTGATCGCGTTTCCGGTGGACTTACGTGGCATCTGGCGCCCACCGCTGTTCATCTCCGCAGGTTGCGCAACAGCGCCCAACAGCGCATGCGCACAAAGAGCGATTGCTAGTGCGATCGCGCGGCGTGGCTTCTGTGCTGCGCTGCAGGATACCCTTCTGATCGGCATTTCCCCCGAACCACGGGACCTCGACTGGGACGTGTGCTCGGGCGGCCGTGCATTAGTTTCCTCCGGGGCAATTAGCCACACCTCCCCCCCCCCCGCGATATCCGGCCCGTGTGACTGGGGCCACAGTATTGATGCTCTGAAGTAGTCACACATGTAACATGCACCAGATCATCTCTCAGTAATGTAGATCTACTTAATGTTCTGGAACCAAATCTGACCACTGCGTAGCCACACCAATTCACATGATAGTCCACTGCTTGTTTTACGAAGCCCCAGCGCAATGTCCCATACCTGAAACCACCAAGCATGTGATGACGGAGACCGCCAAATACTTTCCAGACTCTTAAATCAATGCACCTAAGCCCTGTTTTCTGTGCTCACCATTGAACTGAGAGCCCTATCGATCAATATAATGATTCCACTATTTATATAAAAACCAATATACGCGACCTCTCTGATGCTTACATACGGCTCCATTCATTTTAATAAAGCATGAGGTTTGGCGACGAGGTGAGTTCCATCAGCTTCCTTAAACTGCACAAGGATATTGCTGTGCGCAAGTCTAGGTCAAGCAAGACTTCCTTGATCTCATCCCATTTCCATAATAATCTCTGTCATTTTGGAAAGAATAAGAAGGTAAGGGCACTTTTATTGCGGCAATAAAAACAGCAAAGTGATCTTCTGATGGTACTTAATTAGATTCATTTTATCTTCTTTGACTGATCGTGACATACTGTAGCTCTTATTTATGAAGTAAAAAATGAATGTCTTATGGTTCCTAACACAATTGGAAAAGAAATTACCATGGTATTCAGCTTAATCTGTGTTTGTATCTGACACAAATGATCTTAAGATAAATTACAGGAAATTATTTTCTACTCCCGGTAACCATAACAACAGATGAGAATTGGGTTCTAGTTCAGTGTACTGGCTCTTCTCTACCTCTTTCATGAGGGACTGGAAAAAGTCAGGAGGTAAAGACAATGCTCAGGCATGCATTGTATGTAGGCATGATATTTATTTATTTTAAACATTTATACACCAGCTCAAGGCAGCTCACAAAATGATCCAAAGCCAATTTGAAGAAATACTTCCATTGTTGTGAAGATAAAAGGAGGAGACAAGAAGGATGTAAGTCTCTTTGGGTCCCCATTGGGGAGAAAGTGAGGCATAAAAGAAGCAAAGCCAATTTGGTGTGGTGGTTAAGTGCGCGGACTCTAATCTGGGAGAACCGGGTTTGATTCCCCACTCCTCCACTTGCACCTGCTGGATGACCTTGGGCAAGCCATAGTGCTGTCAGAGCTGTTCTCTTAAGGACAGTTCTTGAAAGAGCTCTCTCAGCCACACCTACCTCACAGGGTGTCTGTTGTGGTGAGGGGAAGGGGAAGGAGTTTGTAAGCCGCTTTGAGACTCCAAGAGAAGGGTGGGGCATAAATCCAATATTTTCTTCTTCTTCTACATGTTACACTTTATTCCTCAGTGGATGAAAGCCATGTTGGTAGGGTTGCCAGCTCTGGGTTGGGAAATACCTGGGGATGCCAGCCTCCAGATGGGACCTGGGGAGCCACTGGAATTGCAGCTCACCCCCAGACTACAGAGATCAGTTCCTCTGGAGAAAATGGCTGCTTTGGAGGGTGGACTCTGTGGCATTGTACCCCACTGAGGTCCCTGTCCTCTCCAGGCTTAGGGAAGCCAGCCTCCAGGTGGAACCTGGGGATCCCACAGAATTACAGCTTATATCCAGACTACAGAGACCAGTTCCCCTGGAGAAAATTGATACTTTGGAGGGAGGACTCTATGGGACTGTACCCCACCAAAGTCCCTGTCCTCCCTAGGGTCCAACCTGGACCTGGCACCCCTACCCTCCATCCCCTTCTGGTAATTAGGGGGACCTGGCAACCCCAGCAAATACCTGTAGATTTGGGGGGAGGAGTTTGAGTAGGGGACGGACCTCAGTGCACTATAATAGCATGGAGTCCACCCTCCAAAGCAGCCATTTTCTCCAGAGGAAGTGATCTCTGTAGGAACTGACCTCTGTAGTCTGGAGAGGAGTTGTAACTCCAGGAGATCTCCAGGCCCCACTTGGAGTTTAGCAATACTACACGTTGGCATTCTGAGCAGCAAAAGAAAATTCAGGGGAGGTTTCACATGACATTGTGTACAGTTCTGGTCACTAACTTCGAAAAAGATATTATAGCATTGGGAATAGTGCAGAAAAGGGCAACTAACACAAATAAGGGGATGGAATACTTTACCTGTGAAGAAAGGTTAAAGAGGTTAGGGCTCCTTAGTTTGGAGAAATGATGACTGAGGGGTGACATGATAGAGGTTTAGAAAATTATACATGAGAGAGAGAAGGTAGAGAAAGAAGTACTTTTCTCTCTTTCTCACAGTACGAGAACTGATGGGTACTCTGAGCAGCAACAGGAAAAGAGAGCTGGGGCCGGTGATCTTTAGCTTGGAGAAACGATGGCTGAGGGGTAATATGACTGAGGTTTATAAGATCATGCATGCGATAGAGCAGGTAGAGAAAGTACTTTTCTCTCTTTCTCACAGGACAAGAACTGATGGGTACTCCATGAAATTGCTTAGCAGTCGGGTTAGAACAGATAAAAGGAAGTACTTCTTCACCCAAAGAGTAATTAACAGATGGAAACCACTGCCGCAGAAAGTGGTGGCAGCTACAAGCATAGACAGCTTTAAGAAGGAATTGGATAAAGATATGGAACAGAGATCTGTTAGTGGCTATTAGCCACAAGATATAGATGAAACACTCTGTCTGGGGCAGTGATGCTCTGTCTTCTTGGTGCTTGGGAGGCAACAGTGAGAGGGCTTCTAGAGTTCTGGCCCTACTGGTGGACCTCCTGATGGCACCTGGGTTTTGGCCACTGTGTTACACAGAGTGTTGGACTGGATGGGCCATTGGCCTGATCTAACATGACTTCTCTTAAGTTCTTATTTTCTTATGACATTGCTTGCATTTTGGGGGAGGTGAAAACAGGGGTGTGGGGGACCCACAGAATTCTGATTAGAAAACATTTGGTAGATGCCAAAGCAAACAAGACTGATTTTGCCCCAAAACTTTATAGAGAAAAGTTTGGGATCTGAATGGATTCTACAGTCTACTCCAGATTCTGAAAAGATGTCCTCTGAATTGTAAACCTATCTGGCACATGAAGAAAATAATGTGATATCAAGGCCAACTTGGCCTTTGTCCATACGCTATTTCCAGATGAGGCACAGCAGGTCTACTCAAAGAATTGTCTGCCTCCAGCTAAGATTTGGCAATTCAGCTCAGAATCAGTTGGGTTAGATTTCGGAAGTGGAAATGTGCAACTGTTAACCATCTGACCGTCACTAAGCTCAACAATTAATGTTCATATTGTTAAATTTATATTCCACCTTTCTCCCATTATGGAACGTAAGATATACAGTTCTTGGGAGTTTCCCAGTCCAGACACTACCCTATCTTTATATTCTGTATAAACCTTTCCTAGATACAGGATGCATTTGCACATAAGAACAACAACAATAATAGTAAGGAGACCAAGCCCTGTGAGGAAAGGCTGAGGGACTTGGGAATGTTTAGTCTGGAGAACAGGAGGTTGAGGAGGGGCATGATTGCTCTCTTGAAGTACTTGAAGGGACTTCAGAGTCCCTTGGACTGCAAGAAGATCAAATCAGTCAATCCTAAAAGAAATCAACCCTGACTGTTCCCTGGAAGGCCAGATAATGAAACTGAAGCTCAAATACTTTGGCCACCAAATGAGAAGGGAGCACTCCCTGGAGAAGACCCTGATGCTGGGAAAGATTGAAGGTCAAAGAAGACGGGGACGGCAAAGGATGAGATGGTTAGACAGTGTCATAGATGCAACGAACATGAAATTGAGCAAACTTCAGAGGACGGCGGAAGACAGGAGGGCCTGGCGTAATGTGGTCCATGGGGTCGCGAAGAGTCGGACTCGACTGTGCGACTGAACAACAAAAAACACTTAGTGGAGGGCAGGGAGCTGTTCCTGTGGGCAGTAGAGGTCAGGACTCACAATAATGGGTTTAAATTAAGGGCGGGCTAGATATTAGGAAAAACCTTTTTACAGTAAGAGTTGTTCAGCAGTGGAATCAGCTGCCTGTGGAGGTGGTGAGCTCCCCCTCACTGGCGGTCTTTAAGCAGCAGCTGGACAAACACTTGTCAGGGATGCTTCAGGCTGCTCCTGCATTGAGCAGGGGGCTGGGCTAGATGACCTGTAGGACCCCTTCCAACTCTGTGATGTTATGATATAATAAAAAGTAGATAAATAAAAAGCATAGTAAAAAGTAGAGACATCACCCTCCCAACAAAAGTCCGTATGGTCAAAGCAATGGTATTCCCAGTAGTCATGTATGGCTGTGAGAGTTGGACCATAAGGAAGGCCAAGTGCTGAAGAATGGATGCGTTCATATCATGGTGCTGGAGAAGACTCTTGAGAGTCCCCGGGACTGCCAGGAGATCAAATCAGCCGATCCTAAAGGAAATCAACCCTGACTGTTCCCTGGAAGGCCAGATACTGAAGCTGAAGCTCAAATACTTTGGCCACCCAATGAGAAGGGAGCACTCCCTGGAGAAGACCCTGATGCTGGGAAAGATTGAAGGTCAAAGAAGACGGGGACGGCAAAGGACGAGATGGTTGGACAGTGTCACAGATGCAATGAATATAAAGTTGAGCAAACTCCAGAGGACTGCGGAAGACCGGAAGGCCTGGCGTGATGTGGTCCATGGGGTCGCGAAGAGTCGGACTCGACTGTGCGACTGAACAACAACAACATAAACCAGCCGCCATTGGGGTGATTCTTTGTACCTAGATTCCACTCTGATCTAATATCATTTCCTGGGAAGTTCAGGTCAGCTGGCCGGGTTCCTTCCCCTGCCAAAATGATCCAGATCCTAGGGGTCAAAGGAAGCTGGCATGAGAAGGAACGATACAGACTGCTTCACTCGCATTGCTTTGGATGCGATACCACCTGTGTGCTTCTTTCCTGCATGCGTACATCCCTTAATAACCAGAGCATTACAGATACCCATGTCATTAGCATCTGGCTACTCTGAAGCGTCCATCGCTGGAGGAAATATACAATTTACTCGGAAGAAACAGCTAGGAAATATAACGCTGCTCAGGGGAGAGGCGGCAATTAGTTTTTAAAGCCGTTTCCAGCAGTGTCCTGTGCTTCCCGGCATATTGCAATAAAGTAATTGACCTCCCAGATCAGAAATCTTCCTTTTATCTGTCATCAGCCACCCAAAACAAAAAGCCCTGGAAACTCTAAAGCACTGACCTCACTCATAAGCCTCCGCTGTCACCTTTGTTTGAAGACAGAGATATTTTTTTCCCCTTCCCCCTTTTACATTGGCCAGAAGCAGCATCTGAAATCAGCCCTCGCCTAAACAAATTGTCGTTCACAATGGAGGCAGGAAGGTCTTGATTATGCTAATGCGGTTTCGTGAATTATAAAGGAACAGTTGCGGGCCACCCTCATTTCCTCCCCGAACAGCAGATGCGATTCAGCAGAAAGCTGTGTCATTTTATTTGCTTGACAACCCGTCAATGTGCATTTTGCCCCTGACATTCTGTCTTCCTAGCAAGAGGCAAGGCGTTTTTCGGGCACAGTTCAGGGTCCTAAACCTTTCAAGGCTTGGGGCCCAGGTACTGGAAGGACCATCTTCTCTCATGTTTAGGGCTGCCATGCCCCCCCCAGCCACTAGTGAGGGGACCATCCCCCCAGAGAAGAAAAAGGAGGAGGAGGAGGAGGAGGAGGAGAAGAAGAAGAAGAAGGAGAAGAAGAAGGAGAAGAAGGAGAAGAAGAAATCTATATGTCATTTCTCCCCGCCAACTGGCTAACAACAGCTAAAATATTAACAGATATCAATTAAAAACATAATACAAATAAAACTAGGCAGCCCATAATACAAATAAAATTAAGGCAGCCCATATAAACAGACCCAACTAACAAAAAGCTAAACAAAAGAGCTCTGCTTTGCAGGCCCAGCAGAACTTAAATAAGTCCTGCAGGGCCCACATACCATCTGACAGTTGGTTCCATCAGGAAGGGGATACCACAAAGAAGGCCCTCATTCTGGTAGATGCCAGGCAAATATCCTGGGGGTGAGCCACCACAAGCAGGTTGCAGGTTGAAGAATGCAGATTTCAGGGTAGGGGAACATGTTGGAAAAGGTGGTCTACCAGATACGATGGTCCCAGACTGTTTACCTCACAAGCCCTATTCTTGATACTTCCACCTTTATTAATTTATTTAAAACATATCTTTGCAACGTTTCCATTGATAATGTCATTGATAACTGAGCTCAAGACAATGCATCCACCTGGACTTAATAAAGACCTAGGTTTCCTGCCTCATTTCCAATGCTGATTTCTCCATGCCTACTACCTCTCTGCTTATCACACCTAATCCAATCACACCTGCTATTGTCATTCACCTGCTAGTGTCATTTGCCTGCTGTTATCATTTGACATCTGAAATCACTCCATTCCCCAAAATGTATGACAGAGGGACTCACATTCTAGCTGTATCTGAAGAAGTCAGCAGTGATTCAAGAAACCTCAAACCCTGCCACAAATTTGATTAGTCTTTAAGGTGCTACTGGACTCTTTCTCTCTTCTACCTCTACAGACAGACTAACATAGCTACCCATCTTGAACTATCTCCATGAGTACATATAGATTTAAAAAGGGCTTAGACAGATTCCCGGAGGAGAAGTCCATCAAAAGCTACGAGCCATGGTGACTAAAGGGAGCTTCCATTATCTTTCTGATCTTTCAGCACTAGGGTAATATGATCCCTGTATCCCAAACACCCTGACAGTAGCTTGACTGCTGCGCTTTATGCATGCTGCCATTTCCAAACCATTTTCAAAAGCAATCCTATGTGGAGCTCTAATACGGATTCACTCAGAGCATAGATCACCTTGGGAAGATCACACTTTTTGAGGAACAGCCACAGCTGAAGCTGATAAAAGGCACTACATGCCACAAAGGAGACCTGGGCCTCCAATTGTAGGCCAGGATCCATCAGCACCCCCAAGCTGGGGGGACAGCGATCCGCGTTGCACCAGCGTCGCCAGGATGTGACGCTATGCGTCGCTCTGGCAACGGGGCTGTTTGGAGTCCTGTTGCCAGGGCGACACGTAGCATCACATCCTGGCGACGCCGGTGCAACGCGGATCGCTGTCCCCCCGTGGCAGCGATCCTGCAACGACGCACGGATCCCCCGCCGCAGTTTGGCAGCCCTACTGCATAAATTAGTTTGCTCTTGAGCCATCCTTCCTGAGCTAAGACAAACATGTGTGAGTTGGAGGCTAAAGCTTAGAAGGAACACTGCTCCTCGGTCCTCAAGCAACTTTGTCATTGGCCAACAGCGCTTCAGTTTTGTCTGGATTGATCTTCAGTTCATTGGCCTCCATCCACCCCAATCTCATCTCCAGGCTCCATAGACCCACCTGTTAAGGAGAAGGAGAGACAGATGCCATCTGCATACTGTGTCAGACTCTTGAACAAACTTACTCCCAACAACACTCTCTTGGCAGTGATTTGTTTATTGAGAAGTAACGATGTTTCAAGCTAAGACAATCTGTGTCAGAACTGACGCTCTTGGTGCGAGTTCAGGTAATATACAGAGTTGAATAGATCCCCCCCCCTTTCGGGCCAGTCCAATCACACCCATACATCCAGCCTGCCAAAATCTATGGTGCACCATTAACCCCCCACCCAGCACCTGCAAGTATAGTATCAAGCAGTGTCTGGCTTCCAAGGTCAAGCAGGCATTCCTCCCAGGGAAGGGAGGCCCCCGCTTAACGCCATTACAAGCTAGTATGATTCCAAGCAAAGCAGTCCTCACACCCACACATTCACACATACCCCTCCTGGCCAGAATGACACATGACAGTATACATAGAAACGAAAAAACAGGAAGAGAATAGGAAGAATCATGGCAAATGAGGCCCGAGTTTGACATACTGGTGCCACCAAGATGTCTGAACCTTGGCCTGGATGGCCCAGGCTAGCCCACTCTTGTCAGATCTCAAAAGCTGAACAGCACTGGCCCTGGTTTCTATCTGGATGGGAGACCACCAAAGAAGTCTGCACTAGATACCCAAAGCCAGGCAATGGCAAGCCACCTCTGAACATCTCTTGCCTTGGAAACCCTATGGACTTTTCATAAGCTGGCTGCGGTTTGATAAGAACGTTCCACCACCAACACGTCCGAGGTTCAAGGTGATGGTGGTGGTATGCACTTTAGATTATTTTTTTTTATTTCCAAGTTTCCCTCCAGTTGAAAACAGAGTATAACTATTCATTCTGCCCCTTTGCAAAAGTCCTCCATCCGTCTGTAGATTGATTTTTTCCCCAAAGAAAGAAAGAAGAAAACCTGTCTCCATATCGCATTTTCTGTTGTAAGTGCAGGATCCCTTTCAACGCCGGTGACACCAGTCTGACACACAAATTCTTATTTCACATGTCTGGTTCATAAAGGGGAGAGACACTGCTGGCGTAAATGGAATTTTGAGTAGATTGCTGGGCAAAAGAGGGCAGCCTTGTTACGTGGCCTTAACTGTGCTTTGTTTGATGGTTGTCACTTACGGCTCAGAGCTGAGATGGCCCAAAGGGGTACATGATCAGGAAGGCTTATTAGGAAGTGTAGACAAAAATATTGCTCCAGTGTCAAAGGAAAGCGCTTTCTCAGAAATGGGGAGGAGGGTTCTCCCCAAGAAGTGTTTTGTGTTTTTTTAAAGCTACATTCAGAGTTGCTCTTCATCATGAGAAAATCCTTAAACCTGTCTACATGGCAATGCCTAGTCTTTGCTTCATGCCAAAGGTAACAGGGAAGCCTTAGTGTACAGAATATCCACAAACAGGGCTATTTTGGGGCAGGAACGCACAGGAACGGAGTTCCGGCTGGCTTCAGAGTTGGCCATGCCCACTACAGCCAAAACCTCTGCGTGCGTGGCTACAGAGAGAAGGCCTGGAGAGCGACCCCCCTGGTGAGGCGGGCGGGGCAGGGGGCCCCCTGGAAGGATCGGAGAGGCATTTAATGGGCTCCCCGTGCCATCCCCAGCCTGTCCAAGGGCTGGCTTGCCTGGGCTCCCCGCAGCCATGGGGTTTGGCATAACATGCTAATGAGTGGTGTTGTCAGGGGGTGTGGCCTAATATGCTAATGAGTTTATGCTGTTGGGTGTTGCCTAATATGCTAATGAGTTCCTGCTGGGCTTTTTCTACAAAAAAAGCCCTGTCCACAAATAACACCCACCAAGGTAAGACCATCCACAGTTCACAACAATATACACTCAAAACTGTATGTCTGTTATTTATGTTCACAGACCGTGAATAAAACCTTCTGGTTCTCGAAACTGTACATTACATTAATTGAAGTACAAAGATGGGTTCATGGTCATAACCCTCACTGAAGGAGCCCACTGTTCGATATGTACCTCTACATTCTATTGGGTTATGATAACTAACCCACCTTTGTACTTCAGAGAATAGTAGACCGTTTTGAGTATAATTCTTGTGAATCGTGGGTGGCTGCCTTTGTTTAATAGCAAACACTAGGCTTGCCAGCTCTGGGTTGGGAAATCCCAGGAGATTTTGGGGGTGGAGCCTGGGGAGGGCGGGGCTTGGGGAAGGGATGGACCTCAGTGGGTTATAACCCCTTAGATTCCACCTTCCAAATGTAGTGTATTCAAAACTGCCTTGAATGCATGACATGTGGTGAAACATCTAATTGAAGTGTCATGTAAAGCTTCGTCCTGGGCTAGGATCGAAATCCATCCAATCGTGTTACTAGCCCAGGAAGCACCTAACCAATCACTTTCAAGGAAGCTCCCTGAGCGGGAACGTCCGTGATTGGTCCTTATCCGAACAACCTTATTGGTTGGTATTTGTACAGTGTGTGTGGCTACATTAGCCGGGAATGTTTAAAAGCAGGACAGCTGCAATGTAAAGGCTGTTCTGGCTATCGGATGTTGATCCGTGTTGGAGTTGTGTTCGAGTTGAAGAATAAAGTTGTGTTCTTGCTGAATCACTCTCCGACTACTTTGTTAAGCGAGCGACTTAAAACAAAGCAGCCATTTTCTTCAGGGGAACTGATCTCAGAAGCCTCGAGACCAGTTGTAATTCCAGGAGATCTCCAGCCACCAGCTGGAGACTGAGAAAACCAAAGAAGGGATCACAGTACAGGAAATGCATCAACACAAAGAGACACTGTGATGAAGTTGACAATAACATTTAATTCTTATGAACATCAATGAAAACTTTTGCAATGTAGCTCAGGAAATCCTAACGTGTTCAAGAAGAAGCCCACCATCCTCTATGAGCACCTGGTTTTATACTCATTTCAACAATCTTCCTCAGGATTAGTCCTGTTATGACACCTCCTAACATAACAGGACTACTCCCGAGGAAGAGTGAGTATAAAACTCTTTGTGTGGATGTACCACCTGGAGACTGGCAACCCTAGCAAACACCCAGGCTGAGAAAATCCACAGCCCAATGACTGACGGACTGCTGAGGAGACACAAAACTCCTTTCTGTTCCTGATAGGGTATCCAAAAGCCTCCTTTCGCGATTGGTTCATTTGTTTTTTTAAAAATGCAAACCCTAAATAGATATGTTAGATGGGTCCCCATTAGGCTTGCCATTCCCCCAGGGGGGGTGAGGGGGTTTCCCACTTTTAGGCCCCCCGATTTGTTGGCCCAGATCCGGCTGGCAGGGGGAACCCCGCCCCCAAAGTACCAGTATCACGCCAACGTGCTCGGTGCAATGATATCACCCGAGGTGACGTCATCGCACTGGGCATGTCGCTGGGGGGATGCTCTAGCACTCGGCCAGAAAACTGTATGGTACCATAGAGTTTCTGGTCGAATGCTAGAGCATCCCCCCGGCGACATGCCTTGTGCGATGATGTCACTTCTCGGTGATGTCATTGCAGTGCGCACACTACGTCCGCATGCCAGAAAATCCCAGATGGGAGTCCTCGTCCCCCTGCCAGCAGAAGATAGGGACCTGGCAGCCCTAGTCCCCATACTAACTTTTTAAATAAGATCCCCCTTTCTGCAAGCAACAAGACAAATGTCTTTTTAAGGGAGCAGTGGTGCAGGGGATTTTTCCCTGCTTAACAATAACATCTGAACTGCCATGCTTTCCCACCCTTCAAATTTGACTATCAACTAGGTGAAATCTGGTGGTGACCAATAGGTGCACAGGTTCCTCCCATCTCAAGAATGTCAAATATCGCTAGACGTTATGGCTTCCTTGATACTCCTCATATGTGAGCCGCCAGCTCTCCATTTTATGTTTCACAAATGGAGGACCATAAGGAATCACGGGGAAGGGGAAACTCCACTCTGCCCACTGGCCTCCCCTGAAGTAGCCTCATTTACCTGCCCAAGGAGGAGAATTACCAGCCCTGCCCCACCCCAATTCGCCATCCACAAGTAATTGAGGAAAGGGAGAACAATAGCCTCCATACAGTGACACTCTAGGAATTTCCTCTAGTCTCTATGGTAAACACCATGAACACTAGGGTAAGAAGCCTAGAGCATCACCCAGAAGTGACATCCTCTCCAAACTCCTTCCCCAGGAACTGTTGGGAATCCTGCTCCTTTGCCACACTGTCTCTTTACCCATGCTTAAACTTGTTTTCTCTGTGCCACCTACACTGGCCCCTATTTTTTCTTCCTGTCCCCTCCTTTCCCTGCTTGCAGTTCCCGTGTCCTCTCCCTCCCTCTTTGCATCCCCTTTCCCTTAATCCTTTATATGGGGGGGGGGGGGCTCCCTGCACAATGGAGGCATCCATTGCTACTAGGTACATGAATGTGTGTGTGGCACGTATAGCGTGCAGCACGAAGAACACATCTCATTCTGTGGGGCATGTCCCTGCGTGAGTAAACCAAACTACTTCCGATGTCCAAGCCACCTTGCATTTTTGATCTTCTTAAACAAGCAGGGACTTCTTCAATGACGCCTCTGCAACATACTTCCTTAATATAATCACTCACTTTCTGTGTGGTTCTGTGATCCTCTTAAGGGACACTTTTCTCTTTTACGCTGTACAGCTAATAATGCTGCACTTTAAAGCCAACTCCCAGCCTATCAGGGAGTTCTTCTTCACCTTTTCCCTTCATGCTACCAGCCCACAAACCCTGGGATGCTTTAACTCCCCGTGGTGAAAAATAATAGAGGAGTGTTTTTTCCCCCAGTGGCAGGCTAAGACATGACCTCAATAGCCCAGCAATTACACTGGCTACTGATGCAATCCTGAGCCCAGTTCAAGGTGTTGGTTTT
>NW_015166627.1:27488-35830 GCF_001447785.1 Gekko japonicus | reverse complement strand
AACCTTGGCTTGCAGTGCAAAGCTGCTGACTCAAACAAGTCTGAACTTTTGCCGTGGGCTGGAGGGTTCTTCCTCCAGAGGAGTTCTGAGCTGCCCAGTGGTGGAGGACCTCGGCACTTCCACAAAGTGAATCTCCCCCACGGAGGTCCCTTCTCTCCCCAGCCTCCACCCCCAGTTATGCTGGTTACAACCTTTAGAGTCTTTCACAACCTGGGACCTGCCTCCTTCCAAACGTCCCTGTGCACCAGCTCTGGTCGTTGGGGAGCCATCTGCTGGCTATCCCACCACTTAGGGTGGGCCCGTCTGGCGCTGACCAGAGCTCAGGGCCTTTTCCACTGTGGCTCTGTTCCTGTCAGGCTCTCAACAGCACTCTCTTGTCGTGATTTGTTTATTGAGGCATGAAGATGTGTCAAGCTGAGCTCCTCTGTGTCAGAACTAATGGGTTTCGCCAATCCTGGGATTATACTTAATAATCAGTCAATCCTAAAAGAAATCAACCCTGAGTGTTCCCTGGAAGGCCAGATAATGAAATTGAAGCTCAAATACTTTGGCCACCCAATGAGAAGGGAGCACTCACTGGAGAAGACCCTGATGCTGGGGAAGATTGGAGGTCAAAGAAGACGGGGACGGTTAGACAGTGTCATCGATGCAACGAACATGAAATTGAGCCAACTTCAAAGGACGGCGGAAGACAGGAGGGCCTGGCGGGAGCTGGTCCATGAGGTCGCGAAGAGTTGGACTCGACTGTGCGACTGAACAACAACAACAAACAGCCCCCCCAAAATGACCCATCTAGTCAAGCCATCCACGCAGCCAGCCTAAACCAAGTGCGCGCTCCCCAGCCCCACACCTGCAAACCTACAGCTTCATTATGTCTGAGAGGCTGTCTAGCAGAGATAGGCGTCCAAGGTCATTCTCCTTCTTCCCATTCGGGAGGCCCTTGAGAAAGTAGTTAAAAAGCAGCTGTCATGGCTCAGGTGGGGTGTCAGCTGACGCTGCCACCACTCTGGTTCCTGGCGCTTCTGAGAAGGCCCAGAGCACCCTCCCAAGACCTTCAGACCTCCCTTTTAGCCGAAATGAGCGTGAGGACCACACAGAGTGAACAATGAAAATAGTTGTTATAAGCAAGAACTCAACAAGTATATTGTGATAATGAAACTAATGGTACTAACATATTTACTAACAGTGAAAAGATCTCCTTCTCTTGGGGTTTTAGTCTAGTGTGGTTTGCTTTTCTTTATCCCTAGTTGTAGTCCCTCCCCTACATTTCTTTGTAGCTTGTAGTATATGCAAAATAAAAAAATATCTCTACGGGGATTTAAAAACACACAACAACAACAATGAAAATAGTTTATTTTATAGGAGGTCAAACAAACAAGGTGCAGGAATAATAACAGTAAGTGGGTGAAAAGAAAAGAAATCAAATGCCCTAACGCGTCTAAATATATACTGTCCCTAGCTCACTATCTTCAGTGGCCTTAGACTACTCACCCTTCCCTCAGGATGAGGGTCTCTTCCCAACAGCAGCCTCTCTCCTGGTCCCGTTTCCTGGGAAGAAGAACAGCTTTTCCTCTTGTCCCAGTTCTTTTATTCCCCAGCCCTCTTCTTCCCTATTGGTCAAAATCAGCGCCAAAACTTCCCAAGGCCTTCTAGGGTCTGGTTCAGAATATGGCAGCTTCTTCAACTGAGAGCCAGTTTGGTGTAGTGGTTAAGTGCGCGGACTCTAATCTGGGAGAACCGGGTTTGATTCCCCACTCCTCCACTTGCACTGGCTGGATGACCTTGGGCAAGCCACAGTTCTGACAAGAGCTGTTCTTGAAAAAAAGAGCACTTTCTGTCAAGAGCTCTCTCAGCCCCACCTGCCTCCCAGGGTGTCTGTTGTGGGGAGGGGAAGGGAAAGGAGTTTGTAAGCCGCTCTGAGATTCCTCTGGGTAGTGAAGGGCGGGGTATAAATCCAATCTCCTCCTCCTTCTTCTGTTTGTGTGTTCCGATGTTCCCTCTAAGCTGTGGAATCTTGTGAGCAAAAATTCTACTTTGTGAGCTACTGACATTAAAGTTGTGACCGAGCGATTTGGCTCTGGAGCCATCCTTCCCGAGCGAAGGCAAAAATGTGTGAGCTGGAGGTTGAAAAACTGTGAGCCAGCTCACAGCTTAGAGGGAACAGTGGTTCCGATCTGGAGGGGCAAGGCCTGGGAGGTTGGGGAGGTGGAGTGCTGGTTTTCCCTTCCTCCCAGCACACCAGAGGTACGACTTCTCCTCCCCCTTCTGTTTTCCGACAGAGCGATGACATCACGAAGGTGGCCAAGGCGGCCAAGATAGTGGAGCGGATGGTCAATCAGAACACCTACGATGACATCGCCCAAGGTACGAGGGGGGCTGGGGGAGGAAGGGCTGATGCTGCGGCATCCAGGCGCTCATTGTGTGGCCCCGGGCAAGTCTTTGCCTCGCTCCTCCCGTCTATAGAACGGAGACTGGACTGAGCTGCCTTGCAGGGCCGTCGTGAAGGAAATAAATAAATAAATAAAATATAATTTAAGCCTAACCCCTGCCCAGTGCAGGACCAGCCTAAAGCATCTCTGACAGATATTCATCCGGCCTCTCCTTGAAAGCTGTCAGTGAAGGGGAGCTCACCACCTCCAGGGGAACAGCTGAATCCACCTTTGAACCACTCTGACCGCGAAGAAGTCTTCCCTGATATCCAGCTGATACCTTTCTGCGTGTCATTTAAACCCGTGGCTTCGGTTCCTCTCCTCTGTTGCCAACTGGAACAGCTCCTGGCCCTCCTCCACATGACAGCTTTTCCACGTAGGGATTTTACCAGGACAGATGAAAAGCCCTGCCCAAAGCAAATGCTTTCCTGAATGCTGGTAATGCCATCGTTTCTTCTGTGGGTTGGGGCCACAACAGAAAAGCCTGTGACCCAGCAAAGGAAGGATGCGCAACTTTAAACTGTGATACCACGAGAGTGTATTTGCGCACTCCCTATGGCAGTGATGGCGAGTCTTTTAGAGACCGAGTGCCCAAACTGCGACCCAAAACCCACTTATTTATCGCAAAGTGCCAACATGGCCATTTAACCTGAATACTGAGGTTTTACTTTAGAAAAACAACTCATACATTAACATAAGATGGTCCAAACAAAGTAAGGAAAGCAATCCCAAATGCTTTCATTTACTTAACATTATTTGGCAGAGAATTTGACACATTAATGATGGTCTGGGCCTGGCTGGGGCGATGGTACATGTGCCCACTGAGAAGGCTCTGAGTGCCGCCTCTGGCATGCGTGCCATAGGTTCGCCACCACTGCCCTATGACCATATGTATATTTTTGCAGTACAGCAGACACCAACGGGGCCCCAATGCTGTCCCAGTCACCTCTTATCATCTGTATTCCAGATTCTTAGATTTATTCAGGGGCATTATGATCCTGGCTGATTTGTTTTCAGTTCCCTTCCTAATAATCGCCAGCATAGCGTTGGCCTTTTTTATTGCAGTCGCACACTGAGCTGACATTTTCAATGAGTTATCTAGGATGACGCCAGGATCTCTCTCCTGGTCAGTTACTGCCAGTTTGGACCCCATCAGCATGTATTTGAGAGCCAGTTTGGTGTCGTGGTGAAGTGCGCGGACTCTAATCTGGGAGAACCGGGTTTGATTCCCCACTCCTCCACTTGCACCTGGCTGGATGACCTTGGGCAAGCCACAGTTCTGATAAGAGCTGTCCTTGAAAAAGAGCAGTTTCTGTCAAGAGTTCTCTCAGCCCCACCCACCTCACAGGGTGTCTGTTGTGGGGAGGGGAAGGGAAAAGGAGTTTGTAAGCCGCTCTGAGACTCCAAGTGAAGGGCGGGGTATAAATCTAATCTCTTCTCTTCTTCTTCTATTTATAATTTATTTATTTATTGAGTTTCCTGCCCTTCCAGCCAGAGCCAGCTCAGGGCGGCTTACATAAAAACAGATAAGTTACATTCAAACATAAATCACAATTAAAACAATTCTAAAACCATCTATCATAATAAAGTGCTAGTAGTCATTGTCATTAGTTTGATGGCGGCAACCATTATTCGATGCTCTCAGTGTTCCCTCTAAACTGAGTTAGTGTGAGCTGGCTCACAGTTTTTTAGCCTCCGGCTCACACATTTTTGTCTTAGCCCAGGAAGGAGGGCTCCAGAGCAAACTGACTTTATGCAGCAGCCAAATCGCTGGCTCACAGCTGTAATGCCAGTAGCTCACAAAGTAGAATTTTTGCTCAGAAGACTCCACAGTTTAGAGGGAACACTCATAATTGGGATTTTTGGCTCCAATATGCATTACTTTGCACTTGCCCATGTTGAACCTCATTTGACACATTGATGCCCACTCACCCAGCCTCGACAGATCCCTCCGGAGCGCTTCACAGTCTTCCCTAGTCTTCACCGCCCTGAACAACTTAGCGTCATCCACAAACTTAGCCCCTTCACTGCTTACTCCCAACTCCCAATCATTAAAGCAGCAGACCAATTACTGAGCCCTGCAGCACCCCACTGCTTATCACCGTCCACTGTGAAAACTGCCCATTTAGATTCACTCTCCATTTCCTGTACATTAACCAGTTTTTAATCCCATGACTGCTGAGTTCACTTAGGAGCTCTTGATGAGGAACTTTATCAAAAAGCTTTCTGGAAGTCTAGGTAAACCCTTGTCCGCATGCTTATTTACCCCCTCAAAGAACTCTAAGCTTAGTGAGCCAAGATCTTCCCTTACACAATCCCTCCTGATTCTTCCTCAGTAGCTTTTGTTCATCAGTGTGCCTACTAATTCTGTCTTTAATAATGGATTCCCCCAATTTACCTGGTATCAGCATTAGACCTGTAATTCCCCGTATTTCCTCTGGAGCCCTTTTTTAAAAGATGGGGGTTATATTAGCTACTTTCCTGACCACGGGAACGGAGGCAGATTTTAGTGATAGATTGTATATTTTTGTCAGGAGACCCACAAGTTCACATCTGAGCTCTTTCAGAACCCTTGGATGTATGCCGTCTGGGCCTGGTGATCTGTCAGTTTTTAATTTGTCAGTCATCGGCCAAGTGGGGGCACTCACCCCCAAATTCTATTTGCTTGATGTGTGCAGTTAGGACTGACAGCTGGTGGGGGTCCCCCTGTAGATCTCCCAGAATCACAACTGATCTCCAGACGGCAGAGATCAGATCCCCTGGAGGAAATGGCTGCTCTGGAGGGTAGACTCTGTGGCATTATACCCTGCCGAGGTCCCTCCCCTCGCCAGACCCTGCCTTGCCTAGGCTCTACTCCAGTTTGGAACCAGATTGGTGGTTAAAAGCGCAGGCTCTGATCTGGGAGAACCGGGTTTGATTCCCCACTCCTCCACATGCAGCTGCTGGTGTGACCTTGGGTCAGTCACAAGTTCTCTCAGAGCTGTTCTCTCAAGGGCAGTTCTGGAAAAAGCGCTCTCAGCCCCACCTACCTCACAGGGTGTCTGCTGTGGGGAGGGGAAGGGAAAGGAGACTGTAAGCCGCTCTGAGACTCCGATTGAATGGCGGGGGATAAATACAACTTCCCCCTCCCCCTCCTCCTTTAAACACTAAATCCAATCTCCTCCTCCTCCTCCTCTGTTAAATACTGGGTTCTGGACGCATTGCAGTGATCAGCTCTAGTTTATTCAGTGATTTCAGCACACTACAAGGACAAGCTAGCAGGGCTGGAGCTGTGCTTATAAGCATGCAAAACATCACGCCCAAGACACACACACACTCCCAATGATAGGCTATTTACATTACACTGCTTATCTATTGCTTAGTTCCTGGATCCAGGCAAGCTATTGTTCTAGAGAAGCAAGCTCAGCCCATTCTAGGTACAGCTAGAGGAAAGGCTTAGGCTCAATACATAACATCCTCCAAATTTCGGCAACCCCAGTGTTTGCACGTCTTCAGTCCCCAGGTGCGTACACACCCTAGTGTGAAAAGTGAGACTGTGTACCAATACGAGATTGCCTGCTTGTGACTTTGGCAAAGATGAATCCCCTTCTGAATGCAGTCATCTCTCTTTGCTAGATTTCAAGTATTTTGAAGATACTTCCGATGAGTACAGAGACAATTTGGGCACCCTCCTTCCGCTGTGGAAGTTTCAGTACGACAAAGCCAAGAGGTTGGCCGTCACTGCCCTCTGCTGGTAAGTACAGGTCTTGCAACTGACCTCTTTTCCCCGCAAAAGATGTATTCAGGTGGGGTTACCGTGTTGGTCTAAAGCAGCAGAAAAAGTTTGAGTCCTGTGACTCCTTGAAGACCGACACGATTTTATTCGAAGTGTCAGCTTTTGTGTGCACTTTGAATGTTGCTTAAAAGGGCCACTGGACTCAAACTGTATTAGTATATGGCAGCTTCTTCAATTGAGAGCCAGTTTGGTGTAGTGGTTAAGTGTGTGGACTCTAATCTGGGAGAACCGGGTTTGATTCCCCACTCCTCCACTTGCACCTGATGAATGACATTGGGCAAGCCATCGTTCTGACAAGAGCTGTCCTCTCTTCCCCACCTGCCTCACAGGATGTCTGTTGTGGGGAGGGGAAGGAGTTTGTAAGCCGCTCTGAGACTCCTTTGGGTAGTGAAGGGTGGGGTATAAATCCAGTCTCCTCCTCCTCCTCCTCCTCCTCTTCTTCCTTGCAAAAATACTCAGGATATGTTACGGTTTCTGTTTTTTAGTATGACAGATACACATACTGTGGCACACTGCTTATTTGGGGGGACTGTTTTCACTTTAAAATTATACTCTGGGTAGTTTCTACTGCCACCAGGAATTTTAAGAAATTCCAAATCTTCTCTCCGTTCCTGCTGCTGGTAATGTGACCCAGTGTCTGGGCTTTTCAAAGGTCTATGTGGCCCTGAGGAAGGATGGAACTGAATTCTGGGTTAAACTTAAACAAAATATGATTTATTGATTAAAGAACAAAAAAAAAGTTGCTGGTTAACTGTAACTGTATTGGGGGAAAGGAACTGGTAAATAAACTGGCAAGGTATCACACACAGTCTTTTGACGTTAAGATCCCACTCTGACAGGAATCTCTCGCATAAGCAACCACACTGGCGTAGCTCTTTGTACTATTGGTTCTCTTGCTTTACTTTAGAGTCTCACAGACCCTTCTCATAGCTCCTTCACATTTAAAGTCTTAAAGCCGTATATACTGAACTCTGAACTCTTTACGTTTCCACACAGACTCTTTCATCTCACTCACTGACTCACTAACTGAATAATTCCAACTGATTTCTCTGACTTCTCTATAACTCAGATTCACTCAAAACTGACTTCAAGACACACACAGATTCACTTCAGACAGCTCCTCCCACTCTCAGTCATCCTCCACCAATCACAACACACTTGTCTCTCTCAATCACTCTACTCTACTAACACTGCACTCCAACCAAACATTTAAAGACACACACACATACTAAAACAAGGAATAATTACACATACAATAATGGGTTTTCCCCTCAGTCATGGGGTTTCTGGAATGCATTTATGAAAGCAAACAGGAATACCTCTGCTGTTGCTGTCTCAGTGGCATGTAAGCATTTGCTCCGGACAGTCACACAGGGGGAAGCTTTACGAAAGCAGGCCAGGAGAAATGGGGCAGAAGGACCAGTTTCTGAATCCCAGTATGACCATCTGGTGCTACGTGTTAAATTGCATCCTGCGGTTCCTCTTGTTGAGAATGCCATTTTCAAAAACCTCTGTGGGAGTACTTTCCCCGTTTTTCTTTCCCGACACCAGCTTATTTCCTGGTTTGGGATTCTGAAGTCAGCTCTCCGGTTGCACATTGAAACGACACATGAACTCAGAGGAACCAACTGAGTCAAAGAACTATAATTAGCGGGTGTTCTTCCAGAAGAAGAGTGCATCACAAAGTAGAGTTCAAAAGTTAAGATGGATTTCCTGCTAAAGGGAACGTCCGCATTCAGAAACTATCAGCATCTGAGTACCAGTCTCATTGGGCAACATCAGGGGCAGGCCTCGGTCTCTGTGCCCAGTTTGCTGGCTCTGCAGGGCAAGTGGTATGGCTAACTGTATGAAACAAGATTGCTGTAGCGGATGGACCAGTAATCTGATCCAGCTGGGGTTCTCTTATGTAATGATTCCATGTTCCTAACAGTTCTGGTTTATCTTTGGTGCAGTGGTTAAGTGTGCGGACTCTAATCTGGGAGAACCGGGTTTGATCCCCCACTCCTCCGCTTGCACCTGCTGGATGACCTTGGGCAAGCCGTAGTTCTGATAAGAGCTGTTCTTGAAAAAGAGCAGTTTCTGTCAGAGCTCTCTCAGCCCCACTGACCTCACAGGGTGTCTGTTGTGGGGAGGGGAAG
>NW_015166627.1:20433-27331 GCF_001447785.1 Gekko japonicus | reverse complement strand
TTCTTCTTCTTCTTCTTCTTCTTCTTCTTCTTCTTCTTCTTCTTCTTCTTCTTCTTCTTCTTCTTCTTCTTCTTCTTCTTCTTCTTCTTCCCTTCTAGGTTTCCCAGGAAATGCCCCAGTTTCTCAGCCCGTTCTTTCACCTCCTGCATCCAGGACAACCGTGTTCATGGAAACCGTCAGAGAATGTCTTTGAGCAATCTGGGCCTCCCATTTAAGAGCAAAGCTGGTCCCTTCGTTATCAATCAGCCCAGTGTCCCGCTCCTTCCCAAAATTCACACCAAACTGGGATAAAAAATGCAGTAACAAGTATTTACTCCCGGTAGCGTTCCTTTCTCACTTCTTACGATTTTCCTTCAGGTGATTCCCTCCCCTCCCGCCCTTTGGAGAATAAAGTAGATGTTTTCTTCCATTCAGTGTGGTGTACGTGTTAGATCTGCTTTCCAGTCTCCATGAAACTCGTTGGGTAATAGTAATTATCGTATGGCACTGTGTGTAGAATGGCCAGGAGATCCTAGCATTGTGCTACTGGCGAGCCAGACTTGTTTTTAGGGATGAGAGAGGCTGGACAACCATCTTTCGGGTATGTTGTAGGTATGTAGGGCTATCTTTCGGCTATGCTCCTGCAGAGTGCAGGGAGTTGGACTAGATGACCTGCAAGGTCCCTTCCAACGCTAACATTCTATGATTCTATGAAAGAACTGTGACTGGCCCAAGGTCACCCAACTGGCTTTGACTCCCCACTCCTTCACATGAAGCCAGCTGGGTGGGTGACTTTGGGTCAGTCATAATTCTCTCAGAATCTCTGAGCCCCACCTACTTGACGCCAGAGGGAAAGGAGTTTGCAAGCCGCTCTGAGACTCCGAGTGAAGGGTGGGGTATAAGTCCAATCTCCTCCTCCTCCTCCTCCTCTTCTTCTTCTTCTTCTGCTTCTGCAGCTTCTTCTTCTTCTGCAGCTTCCTCTCCTCCTTCCGTTTCCTTTCCCCGGTTCTCCCAGGTTAGAGTCCGCCGCTCTTAACCACTGCACCAAACTTGGCTCACTCATTGGGGTGACGTTGGGCCAGTCACTGTCTCCCTAAGCCGAAAATACCTTACCAAGTTGTTCTAAGGATAAAATGGGAAAGAACCACATTTATTCCTCTGAGCTCCTCGGAGGAACGCCGAGATAACACCATGACAGGCTGGGGCCAGAACGAATGCCTTCATCTCCAGTCCTGCAAAACTGCCATTCAGGATAGAAGCGTTTAGAGCAGATCGTTGAGTTGCGAAGCGCCACGCCTGTTTGCCACGGCACAGACATGTTGACAGCAGTTTACTTTTCCCCCCCTACAGGAACCCCAGATACAATGATCTGTTCATCGTGGGACATGGCTCTTGTAAGTTCAGTCTGAAATAGCAAGTTGGAGTGAACTCTCAGCCACTACTGTCCAAGAATGGAATTTGGAATGCTGTGTACAGTTCTGGTCACTGCATCTCTAAAAAGATATTATAGCATTGGAAAGGGTGCAGGAAAGGGCAACTGAAATGATTAAGGGGATGGAACACTTTCCCTCTGAGGAAAGGTTAAAAAGGTTATGTCTCTTTAGCCTGGAGAAACGACGGCTGAGGGGTGACATGATAGAGGTTTACAAGATTATGCATGAGACAGAGAAGGTAGAGAAAGATGTGCTTTTCTCCTTTTCTCACAATACCAGAACGCGTGGGCACTCAATGAAATGAAGGAGCAGTGAGCTTAGAACTGATCAAAGGAAGCCCTTCTTCACCCAAAGAAGTACAGTAACTTGTGGAATTCTCTGCCGCAGGAAACTGTTAGCCAAATTGCCTTAATTTATTAATAAATGTGGGGAATTATGAGTATTAAATGGCAGTAGGCATTAAATACAGGATCAGAACCTGTGTATACGGGAGTTTGATTTCCCAGCCCCAGAAATAGACGCAGAGGCTAGATTACTAAAGCACTGATTTCTTTACTGAAGGATTCTTAAACATACACAGATAAAATCAAGCATCCCCCCACACAATGCAGAACTAAGAAAGCAGAGGTGATTGGTAGCTAATAGAGGGGTCAGTTATGGGGTGATCCTACCTATCCAGATGTGCAGAGGTCCATGAAGAAGGGATGATGGCCTAAACCGCAAAGGTTTAGGGGTGGGCTGCCAGTTGGCATCAGGGCAAAGGCACATGGTCTGAGGCCATGTGCTCTGATGGATATAGACACTGGAAAACAGTGCAGACCAATGGAAGGCCTTGGAGGCTGGTCTTAGGTGAGAACAATAGATTACCTGGGCCAATGATGAGTCCCAGGGGTGCGTGGCATCAGGATGGGCAAGGCCTGGATGTGACCAGTGAGCTCTCAGAGGGGCAGAGTCTGGGTCAACAACAGCCTTAATTAAACCAGCCAGGTATCAGGTGGCCAGTTGAATGGGTTTTTGACCACTAATGGTCCAACCAAGGCAGTTTGGAAAGGTTCCCAAGTACAGTCAAAAGGTGGGAGATGGGCATCTGATTAGATCGCTAAACATTTGAATGTATGATTGGGCAGGAAAGACAAGTATTAAGACCAGGGGTCATTTTGTAGAAAAAGAGGTGCAGGAGCTCTTTAGCATAACTCATTAGCATAACGTATTTGCAAATGCCATACCCCCTGACATCACCGGAAGTGTGTCAGAAGGCAACACCCACCACTCAGGCTCCACTGGACTGTTTTGGATTGCTAGCTATTGGGGGGGGGAAACGTGCAGATCTGTCCCTCACAGAGGAGGGAGAGCTTGTACCTGAAGAAAACCTGGTTTTAAAGGTGCCACTGGACTGTTTTGGACCGGGAGGGGGGCGGGGGGGCTCTGCAACTTACCTGGCTGTTTCTTGCTCTGACTGAGGGCTGCTGGGAGCAGGGGGTGGGGCTTGTTGCATGTGCCCGCCCCCTGGGCTCTTTACTGATTGGACGTAAAGAATGCATGGCTGACGGATGTGGCATCAGGGCCACCTGATGGGTTCGGTATCGTGGTTAGGAGCGCAGACTCGAATCTGGGAGGACCGGGTTTGATTCCCCGCTCCTCCACTGGCACCTGCTGGTGTGACCTTGGGTCAGTCACAAGTTCTCTCAGAGCTGTTCTCTCAAGGGCAGTTCTCTCAGAGCTCTCTCGGCCCCACCTGCCTCACAGGGTGTCTGTTGTGGGGAGGGGGAGGGAAAGGAGTTTGGAAGCCGCTCTGAGACGCCTTCGGGTAGTGAAGGGCAGGGTATAAATCCAATCTCTTCTTCTTTATCTGATGGCTGTACAGCCCTTTGTTTTGCCAGGCATGATTCCTGGTTCTGAGAACCCACTGCAGACTGTCTGGGGGCAGGGGGAGCAAAGGCACGCCCAGTTGGCAGCAAAGCTGGTGTGATGACTAGGGTTGCCAGCTTCCAGGTGGGACCTGGAGATCTCCTGGAGTTACAACTGATCTTGAGATGACAGAATTTCCCCTTGAGAAAACTGCTGCTTTGGATGCTGGACTCCCTGGCATAAGACCCTTCCGAAGTCCCTCCCCGAATCCCACCCTCCCTGAATCCCCCCGAATTTCCTAACCCAGAGTTGTCAAATGGTCCCGCACTGTGCGCATAATTGTTAGGAGGCTTTGGAAGCTCCCCAGCCAAATTAGCCCCTGTAAATAATCAGACCTAATCAATGTGCCGGTGTCACTCCTTGCCCTAATCCATTTCCGAAACAGAGAAGATCGCCCGGCGCGGCTGTCGAACCAGCCGCCCTCATTAGCTCTGCGCGGCCCCCTAACAAAACCAGCGCACGGAGACTAATGGCTGGGGAGCATCGTTCATTCTCACCGTCAGCTTGATTGCTGTTTAGCAATTTAAGGCTCTCCAGCGCTGGGCCTAATTTCTTCCTAGACCAACTGGCATATCAATTTCATTTTTAATTGGCCGATAATGTAGTCCCAGCCTGGGGCATTCGTTAACAACAAGAAAATAACAAATACGAAGTCTGAGAAAACTTAAATGCTGTGAATTCTGAACAGGCGGCCTTGAGTAACTTCAGAAGGGCAACGGGGAAGATTTAAGAACACAAGGGAAGCCATGTTGGATCAGGCCAATGGCCCATCCAGTCCCATGCTCTGTGTCGCACAGTGGCCAAAACTCAGGTGCCACCAGGAGGTCCACCAGTGGGGCCAGAATTCCAGAAGCCCTCCCACCATGGCCCCCCAATCACCAAGAAGACAGAGCATCCCTTGCCCCAGACATAAGAACATAAGAGAAGCCATGTTGGATCAGGCCATTGGCCCATCCAGTCCAACACTTTGTGTCGCACAGTGGCCAAAACCCAGGTGCCATCGGGAGGTCCACCAGCGGGCCCAGAACTCCAGAAGCCCTCCCCTTGTTGCCCCCCTCCAGCACCAAGAAGACAGAGCATCCCTTGTCCCAGACATAAAAACATAAGAGAAGCCATGTTGGATCAGGCCAATGACCCATCCAGTCCAATACTCTGTGTCACACAGTGGCCAGAAACACCAGATGCCATCAGGAGGTCCACCAGTGGGGCCAGGACATTAGATGCCCTCCCACTGTTGCCCCCCCCAAGCACCAAGAAGACAGAGCATCCCTTGCCCCAGACATAAGAACATAAGAGAAGCCAATGTTGGATCAGGCCAATGGCCCATCCAGTCCGATGCTCTGTGTCGCACAGTGGCCAAAACTCAAGTGCCACCAGGAGGTCCACCAGTGGGGCCAGAATTCCAGAAGCCCTCCCACCATGGCCCCCCAATCACCAAGAAGACAGAGCATCCCTTGCCCCAGACATAAGAACATAAGAGAAGCCATGTTGGATCAGGCCAGTGGCCCATCCAGTCCAACACTGGATGTCACACAGTGGCCAGAAATACCAGGGGCCATCAGGAGGTCCACCAGTGGGGCCAGGACACTAGAAGCCATCCCACTGTTGACCCCCCCAAGCACCAAGATGACAGAGCATCACTTGCCCCAGAGTCCCTATCTACACCTTGTGGCTAATAGCCACTGATGGACCTATGCTCCATATGCTTATCCAGTTCTCTCTTATAAGAACATGAGAGAAGCCAATGGTTGGCTCAGGCCAAAGGCCCATCCAGTCCAACACTCTGTGTCACACAGGGGCCAAAACCCAGGTGCCATCAGGAGGTCCAGCAGTGGGGCCAGAATTCCAGAAGCCCTCCCCTTGTTGCCCCCCCCAAGCACCAAGAATACAGAGGGTGGGGGGACCTGAGCAGATCTGTACAGGGGCATTACAACACGGGCCGCTTTATTCTCAGTCCCTTTCCTAATAACCCCTAACACAGAGTTCGCCTTTTTCACAGCTGAGGCACCCTGGGGTCGACCCTTTCCCTCTCAGTCTCAGCAAGTTCAGATCCCGTTAGCCTATACTTGAAAGTTGGGATTTTTTTTTTGTCCCAATGTGCATCACCTGACACTTACCAGCACTGAACCTCATTTGCCACGTTGTCGCCCACTCACCCAGTTTGTGGAAGTCCTCTTGGAGCGCCTCACAGTCAGCCTTGGTTTTCACCATCCTGAATAATTTGATGTCCTCTGCAAACCTGGCCACTACGCTACTCACCCCTAGTTCCAGGTCACTATACATTAAATAATACTGGCCCCAATACCAGTCCTTGTGAGACCCCACTGTTGGTTTTTGGTTTCCCCCATAGGAGCCACCACTGGTACCCCATCCCTGGTCTGCTGCCTGAACCTGTGACTCCGCACTGCGGGGGATCAAATAGTTAATCATAGAATCATAGAATGTTAGAGTTGGAAGGGACCTTGAAGGTCCTCTAGTCCAACCCCTGTAGGAACATAGCCAAAAGATAGCCCTTCTCCTTTGTGGGTGTGCCTATTCCCTTTTAAAGCCATCTACAGTACTGCCCATCACCACATCTTGTCTTTATTTATCTACTTTATTTAGATCCCACCTTCATTCTCCCTTCCTCAATTTTATCTTCACAAAAGCCCTGTGAGATAGGTCAGGTGGAGAGTGTATGATTTGCCCAAGATCATAGAATCATAGAATCATAGAGTTGGAAGGGACCTTGCAGGTCACCTAGTCCAACCCCCTGCACTCTGCAGGAGCACAGCTGAAAGAGAGCCCTACAACAGACCCAAAAGATGGTCGTCCAGCCTCCGCTTGAAAACGTCCAGCGAAGGAGCCTCCGCCACCTCCCGAGGCAGACTGTTCCACTGCTCAACCCCTCTTACGGTTAGGACGTTTCTCCTGATATTTATTTAGTTCTTCGCACATGCCCAGGAGGCCTGTTTTCTTGTATCTTCCAAGGCTAAGCCCATGTGATCCTATTAAGCCCCAAGCCGGCCGAAGACTAATGAGACTAACGAAGCCGCCCTTTTGCAACGGCCGCTGTAGAAAGCAGGATGCAAGACCAGGTGTGAGACTAACTACATTCTTTCACCTTTTTTCACTGTCAAGTCGCAGGTTAGCCTGATCTCATCAGATCTTGGAAGCTAAGCAGGGTCGGCCCTGGTTAGCCCTTGGATGGGAGACCCCCCCGGGAAGTCCGGGGTTTTGATGTGGAGGCAGGCAATGGCAAACCACCTCAGTTTGCCTCTTGCCTTGAAAACCCTGTCACATGTCAGGGCCCACGTACATGGGGTACAGGTACTAAAAAACCTTGATGGGTAACCATAAATCTGGACTTGTGGGCCTCCAGTTTGGTGTAGTGGTTAAGTGTGCGGACTCTAATCTGGGAGAATCGGATTTGATTCCCCACTCCTCCACTTGCACCTGCTGATGTGACCTTGGGTCAGTCACAAGCTCTGGCACAGCTGTCCTTGAAAAAGAGCCGTTTCTGTCAGAGTTCTCTCAGCCCCACCCACCTCACAGGGTGTCTGTTGTGGGGAGGGGAAGGGAAAGGAGTTTGTAAGCCG
>NW_015166627.1:16673-20245 GCF_001447785.1 Gekko japonicus | reverse complement strand
AGCGTCATAAGCTGGTCGGGGGAGAAAAGCAGGGTATAAATATCCCAGTGAAGAAATCCGGGGATGGGAGCGGGGGGGGGACGAGAAGAGAGGCCGCGCTCACCTGCCACACGGGGTCGGTGTGCTTGCCGGATTTGGTGGAGCTCTTGTACCCCGGCTGGGTGCCGGCCGGCTTCTTCAGGTTGTAGACGGCCACGTTACCGTCGTAGAAGCCCACCACGATCAGGTAGGGGTAGTCCGCGTGAACGTCGGCGCACATGATGCCGCTCTCGCTGTTGAAGATGCACTCCGGGAAGGAGGGGTTCTTTAGGGTGTAGAGGAGCAGCATCCCGCGGCTCTGCTTCACAAAATCGTCTGGACCGAAAGAGGAGGGGGGGGGAGAACACGGAAGGGGAATCCTTTCAGTGGAACTCATCCATATGAGCCCCATAGGAGCCCCGTGAACCACTGAGGTCCACCAATCAAAGTCTTTTGGTGGTCCCCGGCCGCCAGGGACGTCTGACTTGCCTCGACCAGGGCCAGGGCTTTCTCGGCCCTGTCCCGTGTCTGGTGGAACGAGCTCCCGAGCGAGATCAGGGCCCTGCGGGACTTATTACAATTCCGCAGGGCCTGCAAGATGGAGCTCTTCCGCCGGGGTTTTGGTCGGCCCCATTCACAGCTTGGCCCCTATTTATAGCCTGGGTCTGAGATCCTACATTGTATAGATCTCTGGGAAATTTATTCCCAAGCCTATCAACCACTGAGGCATCTGGCCTTTTATAAGAGTTGTATGTATGTTTTACAGGTTTTAATGTGGTTTTAATTGTAGAATCATAGAATGTTAGAGTTGGAAGGGACCTTGCAGGTCATCTAGGTCAGCCCCCTGCACTCTGCAGGAGCATAGCCGAAAGAGAGCCCTACATACCTACAACATACCCGAAAGATGGTCGCCCAGCCTCCGCTTGAAAACATCCAGCGAAGGAGCATCCACCACCTCCCGAGGCAGACTGTTCCACTGCTTAACCACTCTTACAGTTAGGAAGTTTCTCCTGATATTTAGCTGGTATCGACTCCCCTGTCATTTCCACCCATTCGATCTAGTCTTGCAATCCGGAGCAAGAGAGAACAGATCTGCTCCATCTTCTACACGAAAGTCAAATACTTGAAGACTGCAATCGTGTCCCCTCTAAGCCTTCTCTTTCCCAGGCTAAACAGACCCAACACTTTCAGCCTTTCCTTGTAAGACTTGGATTCCAACCCTCTCACCATCCTGGTTGCCCTCCTCTGGACACGCTTGAGATCGTCAACATCCTTCCTAAAATGTGGTGCCTAAAATTGGACACAGGACTCCAGGTGAGGCCTGACCATAGCGGAATAGAGTGGAACGACCACCTCCCTTGATCTGGACACAATGCTTCTGTGAATGCATCCTAAGATTGCATTCGCTTTCTTCGCAGCTGTACTTGTATTTATATGGTTGTATTCCCTTTATATTGTTGGAACCCGCCCTGAGCCCGTTAAGGGGAGGGTGGGATACAAATCCAAATAAATAAATAAAAATCCATCGTCCAAGGCAATGGCCAGGGCCGGCTGGCTGTTTAACCCGCCGGGGAAGTTCTCGGTGGGCTGCTGCCCCAAAGAGGCTGCTGGTGGCCAGGAACAAGCTGATTGGATCTCCAGTGGGTTGATGGCAGTGGGTGGGGGGCTGGCTGGCCATGGCGGAGGAAGAGGTAACGGGGATGAGAATACGCCCATCAACATCCCCGTAGCCTGCAATCCAGAGAACTCGGCTGTGTTACCCTGTTTCTGCAAAACAGTAAAAAGCCCAGTAGCGCCAGACGGAGAGAGCAGCTTTTCTCGAAAGCTTAGGCTACAATAAAGTTTGTTAGTCTTAAAGGTGCTACTGGGCTTTTTACTATCCCGTAGCCTGAGGCACTGCCATTGGCTGAATCTGCATTTGCCTTTCCCACCGGTGTCCCAGCCTTTTGACTCCGTCTTCAAAAAAGCTGTCTACATTTGGTGTCGTTTTCACGCCTCAAGAGTGCTAGCATACTTTTGCACGTCCACGTATGTCTATCGTCCTTTCCGGGACGGCTCCGCTGTCATTGCACATCTGCACGGCTTTAAAAGAACCTTCTCCAAACAACTTTCAAACAAGCATAGAGAAAGACAGCGTCACAGTAGCATGAAACTAATTTAAAAATGCAAATGCAGATTCGACCATAGTGCAGAGACCCTTCGGCTTGTTCGGTGCGAGTGGAGGAGTGGGGGAATCAAACCCGGTTCTCCCAGATTAGAGTCCGCGCACTGAACCACGACGCCCAACTGGCTCTTTTCAAGTTGTTAGAGAAAAGGATTCCCTTTTACCCCACAGCTACCGCCCTGGGCTGACCGTTCTCTCTTTCTGCTATATACAACTAAGCCGTCCTGTTCTTTGGGTCCGTCTGAGAATTCAAAGCCCTGACCTGGATAGTGACAGTATTTAGATATTTTACTGGCAAGATGTCAGTAAGTCATAACCAGCAGTGCCAGATCATGCTGATCTAGTCTGACAGGCCGGTGTCAGGTGACTAAGAGATTGCATCAGATTCTGGAACTGTCACCATGACTCAGCTAATATGATCCCTGTAACCTGATTGGTTGATGTACATATATAAGGCAGCTTGTTCAGTGCTGCACATCTCTCTTGTGGGATCATCTGTCTCCGTAGCACCTTGTCGCTCTGAACTGTGAATGTGCTACAGAAGGACTGTATATATGTAGCCAGTGTCCAGTGTAAATAAATGTAAATACTCTGTATATAAAGAAACAGAGGCTCTGCTATTATTTCCGGTGTTCCAAAATACCGTCAGATAGCCCAGGCAAGCCCAATCTCACCAGATCTCGGAAGTCAAGCAGGGTCAGCCCTGGTCAGTATTGGGAAGGGAGATCCCCAAGGAATACTGGGGTCATTCCCCAGAGGCAGGCAATAGCAAAGCACCTCTGGACATCTCTTGCCTCGGAAACCCCACGGGGCTGCCGGAAGTCAGCTGTGTAAAGTAAAGGTCTCCCTTGCTCGAAAGCCAGTCGAGTCCGACTCTAGGGTTGCGGTGCTCATCTCCGTTTCAAAGCCGAAGAGCCAGCGCTGTCCGAAGATGTTTCCGTGGACATGTGGCCGGCATGACTAAACACCAAGGCACACGGAACGCCGTTACCTTCCCACCGAAGTGGTACCTATTTATCTACTTGCAATTTCTTGCTTTCGAACCGCTAGGCTGGCAGGAGCTGGGGCCAGAGACGGGAGCTCACTCCGTCATGCGGCACACTCGGGTCTCGAACTGCTGAACTACCGACCTTCCACAGCCTGCATTTCAGCGTCTTAACCACTTGAGCCACCGCAGCTGTGACTTGACGGCAAAAAGTAAATAAATCCCACGGCCAGAGGCTCTACGCCAGGGGTGGCCAAACTGCGGCTCAGGAGCCACACAAGGCTCTTTCACACCTATTCTGCGGCTCCCAGCAGGGCGGCTGGGGAAGCAAAGGGGAGAGGCATGCTTCCTTCCTTCCCTCCCTCCCTCCCATTTATTTGCTTTCTTTGTTTCTCTCTCTCTTTC
>NW_015166627.1:14644-16613 GCF_001447785.1 Gekko japonicus | reverse complement strand
GTTTCTCTCTCTCTTTCCCTTTCCACCTCTTTCATTCTTTCTTTCCACCTCCCTCTCTTAGACAAATAAATATCATTAGCAAACAAATATAACCGGACGGATAAATATCATTATCGATATCTGTTTTAACCCCTTTGATTTTTGGAAATCTCATTTGATGTTAATGAAAAGCAAATTTGCACATCTTAAAATATAAACATGCAATATTTGTTCATGCCTTGGTGGCTCTCAAACGTCTGACGCTTATTTTATGTGGCTCTTAAGCTGAGCAGGTTTGGCCACCCCCGGCTTCAGTGGCAGCTGAAATAAGGAAAGCAAGGAGGCGGCACGACACATGTTGTCTCTGAACAGTACAGAGAAGTGATTTTTAGAGAGGTGGCAGACATATAAGGGTCACAAAGAGACAGAGAGAAATGTTACGGTTGCCCCTTCTGGTCATTTGCTGGGCTCCAAATGCAAGGGAGACAAAGGAACGGGGCACATCCAGTCCCGGGAAAATGTTATTTCAGAGACTGCAAGCGTGCCGTCTTCCGATATTAAAGGGCTCCCATTAAGGAGATAGAGAACATCTGTCTCCTCTCAATGATGGGAGAACAGACGGAGCCGAGTGCTGAGAGGCACCGCGGCAGAATCTCCATTTGCGGGCGTCTTCCCTTTCAGTCCTTTCATTGCACGGGTGGAGAATGACTTTGTCTGCCTTGCAGAATTCTCTTTTAGAAGCGGGCTGGTCCAGGGTGAGTCTCCTTCGACAATCCCCCAAAGTGCTCGCTATTTATTTATTTAAAACGCTTAAAGGTAAAGGTACAGGTTCCCTTGCTCGAAAGCCAGTCGAGTCGGACTCTAGGGTTTCGGTGCTCATCTCCGTTTCAAAGCCGAAGAGCCAGCACTGTCCGAAGACGTTTCCGTGGTCATGTGGCCGGCATGACTAGACGCCGAGGCGCACGGAATGCTGTTACCTTCCCACTGAAGCGGTACCTATTTCTCTACTTGCAATTTCTTGCTTTCGAACGGCTAGGTTGGCAGGAGCTGGAACTAGAGATGGGAGCTCACTCCATCATGCGGCACCTGGGTCTCGAACTGCTGAACTACTGACCTTCCACAGCCTGCAGTTCAGCGTCTTAAGCACTTGAGCCACCGCAGCTCCTTAAAACGCTTACTGGCTGCCTTTCTTCCTTACGGAGCACGAGGCTGGCTTGCAATAGAAATGAAACGCATAAAACAGAATACAGAAAGATACAGGAAACCAAACTTTTAAAATCATAATTTAGGGCTGCTAAATTTAAGCAAATGCAGTCCCTACATAAAGCCATAGCATACCGGATTGGCTTCACGGTGCTGGTTCTTACCTTTAATGCCCTTTACGGCCACGGTCCGACATACCTGAGGGACTGCCTTTCCCCATATATACCCCAGAGAGCACTTCGGTCAGGGTCACAAAAGCATTTGGCCCTCCCGGGTCCCAAGGATGCCAGGCTGGCAGTAACCAGGGCCAGGGCTTTCTCGGTGGTGGCTCCACACTGGTGGAATGAGCTCCCAGAAGCGACCAGGATCCTGTGGGACCTTCTACAGTTCCACAGGGCCTGCAAGACGGAGCTCTTCCGCCAGGGCTTCAACTAGGAGCCGCCGCCACCATCACCAACACTAATTGTAGAGCCAGTGCCTGGTCTATCGCTGACAGCCTGTGCCCGCTGTTAGATACGAGAAGATCAACAAGTTGAATACTCAGACAATCCATACAATGTATAGCGCCATCTATATGAGAAAAAACATTATTGCTAGCACTTTGTCTTGTTACAATGTGGTTTTAATGAATTGTTTTAAAACGTTTTATGATATCTGACGTTGTTACGTTTTATCGTGTAAGCCGCCCTGAGCCGGCTTAGGTGGGGACGGCGGGGTACAAATTTAAAGGAAGGAAGGAAGGAAGGAAGGAAGGAAGGAAGCATGAGATGAGTGATGAAGGACGAGA
>NW_015166627.1:9998-14632 GCF_001447785.1 Gekko japonicus | reverse complement strand
AGGAAGGAAGGAAGGAAGGAAGGAAGGAAGGAAGGAAGGAAGGAAGGAAGGAAGGAAGGAAGGAAGGAAGGAAGGAAGCTTCAGCTGCCTCCTGAAGACCGAGAGGAAGGGGCCGGGCATTATCTCACTGGGGAAGCGGTTACAAAAGCACGGGGCCGCCACCAAAAAAGCCCTTGCTCGTGTGCCTGCCAAATGAGCTTCGTTGACGGCCGACTCAGGAGGGCCTCTCTCTGCGATCTTAGTCCAGGAGACGCCAGGAAAGTTCAACTGGTGAATTGAAATTCTCCGACACAAAAATCACACTCTTAACATGTAAAAGGCAGGCGGCTCTCCGCTTCCATTACTGTCCTCTGGCATCCAGCCACAAGTTGGCTCGTAACGAAGGGGGAAAGTGGGCGACAGCGGGAGCCCAAGGTGGAGTTGGACTAAGTGCATTCTAAGAGGGTCACGGAACAGAACTTCGCTCTCCGGCATAATCACGACAACTTGGCATAAAGAGCAGTGATGGTGGGGAAGTCTCCCTAGGAGCTCCCACAAGCCCAAAGCTAAAGATAAATCACCATCGTTAACAAGAACGTTGGCTTTCAAGTAATGGGCTTTTACTTCCCAATTTGCTTCACAGTCATCTTCCTTTGCTGGCTTTCCCTTTTTTAAATGTCTCTCTCCTTTGGGCATTGAAAAGGCAGTCTACAAATGTTTTTTTAAAAATACAATAATATCAAAGCCTATGAGCCCTGCAGTTCTGGCCCCACTGCTGGGCCTCCTGATGTCACCTGGTGCTTTTGGCCACTGTGTGACACTGAGTGTTGGACTGGATGGGCCACTGGCCTGATCCAACATTGGCATCTCTTATGTTCTTATCCGACTAGAGTACCTCTGTTCCAGCATTCTGTTTTCATCTGGGAGAGTTCCCATTGCCTCGAATCAGAATCAGTCCACTAATTACAAACATCAAACATTCAGGGAGGAAAGTATTTTTCGTTAAATCAAGGTGCCCCAAGAAAACTGCATGGAACTCACTGACGCAGGAGGGGGTGGTGGCTACAAGCAGAGAGAGCTTCAAGAGTGGACTGGAGAAACATATGGAGCAGAGGTCCATCAGTGGCTGTTAGCCACAAGGTATAGATGGAACACTCTGTCTGGGGCAAGGGATGCTCTGTATTCTTGGTGCTTGGGGGTGGGGGGCAACAGTGGGAGGGCTTCTAGTGTCCTCGCCCCACTGCTGGACCTCCTGGTGGCACCTGGTCTTTTTTGGTATTTTTGGCCACTGTGTGGCAGAGTGTTGGACTGGATGGGCCACTGGCCTGATCCAACATTGGCTTCTCTTATGTTTTTAAGAGCAGATGTCCATCAGTGGCTATGAGCCACAAGGTATAGATAGGAACTCTCAGTCTGGGGCAAGTGATGCTCTGTCTTCTTGGTGCTTGGGGGAGGGGGGCAACAGTGGGAGGGCTCCTAGTGTCCTGGCCCCACTGCTGGACCTCCTGATGGCACCTGGGTTTTGGCCACTGTGTGACACAGCGTGTAGGACTGGCTGGGCCACCAGCTTGATCCAACAGGGCTTCTCTTATGTTCTTATGTTCTTAACTCTGGCTTGCCTGCTTGGTTCCCTTCTGGGGCATTTACCTTCAAATGGACAGACTTGGAGGGATTCTCCCCCCCCCCAATTCTTTTGCTTTAAAAACACGATGGCCCCTGGGTTTTGGCCTTTTCTACTGCTGCTGGAGCTGCGGTGGCTCAAGTGGTTAAGACGCTGAACTGCAGGATGTGGAAGGTCAGTAGTTCAGCAGTTCGAGACCCGGGTGCCGCATGATGGAGTGAGCTCCCATCTCTAGTTCCAGCTCCTGCCAACCTAGCAGTTCGAAAGCAAGAAATTGCAAGTAGATAAATAGGTACCACTTCGGTGGGAAGGTTACAGCGTTCCGTGCGCCTTGGTGTTTAGTCATGCTGGCCACATGACCACGGAAACGTCTTCGGACAGCGCTGGCTCTTCGGTTTTGAAACGGAGATGAGCACCGCAACCCTAGAGTCGGATTCGACTGGCTTTCGAGCAAGGGAACCTTTACCTTTACCTTTACTGCTGCTGGAACTAAGATGAAGGACTCACTATAAAGGAAGTCAACACCCATCCTACAGAGGGGTCCAAGCCAACACAGTTCTAGTGTTTACTGAAGAAGAGAAACAACAGTCAGAAAACTAGTGAAATGAGGGACTGAGTAGAAAACAGCAAGAGTCCAGCAGCACCTTAAAGACTCACAACATTTGTGGCAGGGGAGGAGCTTTTGTGAGTCACTGCTCACTTCTTCAGATATAGCTGGAATGTGAATTCACCTGTCTTTATATATCATATCTGTCTGTATATATTATATCTTCCACCCTCTACACTGAAGAAACAGACTAGTCCCTATGACAGAGAATAAATGGATGTTAAGTCTGACATTAGAAAACACAACATTCAAAAGCCAGTAGAGGAACATGTTAACCTTTCAGAAATTTCATTTGCTGACCTAAGAGTAGAAGTTCTCTTACATTTCAAAGATTAGAAAGAGAGACTGTCGAACTGTAACTTATAATGAAGCTCAAGACAATGCAGCCTCCTGGACTGAATCAAGATCTAGGTTTCCTCTCTCATTACCAATGTTGATTTCTCCACCCCTACTACTCCCTGCATATCCAGTCATGCCTGCTATTGTCATTTGCCTGGCATTGTCATTCATAGAATCATAGACTTGGAAGGGTCATCTAGTCCAACCTCCTGCACAATGCAGGAAATTCACAAATACCTCCCCTTCCATACCTGCAGTGACTGGTGTTCCACACCCAGAAGATGACAAAAAAAACCCTTACCAGATCTCCAGCCAAACTGGCCTGGAGAAAAATGGCTTCCTGATCCCAAAGTGGCAATCGGCATTTCCCTGGGCGTGTAAGAAAGGGCTTTGAATCAGGCCCATTGGGAAGAACCAGTCAAGGATCCTCCACCGTCATACTTCTTTAGGCCCATTATTAATATTCTGCAGCCAAGCCGTTTGTTGGATTTCAAGCGCTTCTCTCTTAGTTGTTGTTGTTATTGTTCAGTCGCACAGTCGAGTCCGACTCTTTGCGACCCCATGGACCAGCTCCCGCCAGGTCCCTCTTAGTGCCAACTAGCAAATCCACTCTGGTTTCAATTACTTTCAGTGACAGAGGAGATATTCCGGCGGGGCAGTGCCCCCTCAGCCACGCAACGGGCCCTTTATCCTTTCCTGTGCTGTATTTCAGGCATACTAATGTTCAATCGGTCTCCTTCCACTGAAAACAGATAAGACTAATTTTGGAAACGGGATTAGACTAATGTGAACTACTCCCACGTATTCAGCAGCAATAATGAGAGACAACGGAGTAAATTAAAATGAGTGTTTGCTTCTCCATTCTCCCATTTTAACTTATAGTTGAAGTGTGCCGCTCTCAGATTGAATGTTTTTTTCGTGCTGAACTCGGGGGCTTGTTTGGCTTGTCTTTTCAGGAGAATTTCAAATACGTTTTCTTCAGCGGCAGCTCACTAAATATTTAACAGTGCCATCAAGTGGTAAAAAAAGCATTTGTTAGCTCCGGAGCTTCTGGATACTGGAAAATGCCATCAAGTTGCAGATGACTTGTGGTGACGCCGTAGGGTTTTCAAGAAATGTCCTGGGCCTGATTCGGGCCGGTGTAGGGTTAGGGCTCCCTCTCCCAACCTTCAACGGGGCACCTTTGGTGCCAGCGTCTAGGGTTAGGAGTTTGGGGGTGCTCCTGGACTCCTCATTAACAATGGAGGCCCAGGTGACAGCCACTGTCAAGTCAGCCTTTTACCATCTTCGGTTGGCACGGCAGTTGGTCCGCTACCTTGACCGCGATGACCTGGCCACAGTGATCCATGCGATGGTCACCTCGAGGCTAGACTACTGCAACACTCTCTACATGGGGCTGCCTTTGTCGCAAATCCGGAAGCTGCAGCTGGTGCAGAATGCTGCGGCCAGGCTGTTGATGGGTCTCTCTAGAAGGGACCACATTCAGTCTGTGCTGAAAGCGCTGCACTGGCTGCCTATAGCGTACCGGATCCGCTTCAAAGTGCTGGTTCCTACCTATAAAGCCCTATATGGCCAGGGTCCAGCCTACCTGAGGGACCGCCTTGCCCCACATGTTCCCCCAAGAGCACTACGGTCAGGGGCCCAAAATGTGTTGGTCATCCCGGGTCCTAGGGACGTTAAACTACCTGTGACCAGGGCCAGGGCTTTTTCGGTGGCGGCTCCTACCTGGTGGAATGAGCTCCCGGGGGAGATCCGGGCCCTGCGGGACCTTGTGCAGTTCCGCAGGGCCTGCAAGACGGAGCTCTTCCGCCAGGCCTTTGAGTAGAAGCCGCCGCCCCACTATTCCACCATCGTCATGGTTCCTTAAAGGATGTACCGACGAGGCCCTGAGGAAGAACCTGGACAACGTAAAGAAGATCTAACACGCCGTCTCCATCGGGCATAAATATCTTGGGAGTACCACCTGGAACTGTGTTGATTCTACCCTGGACGTATGAGATTAGCAATTGACTGAGCACCATTGCTTTAAGTGTTGGATGTTTTTATTATGTTTTATATGTTTTTAATTATGGCACAGCTAATTACTTT
>NW_015166627.1:9655-9850 GCF_001447785.1 Gekko japonicus | reverse complement strand
TTGGAGAAACGACGACTGAGGGGTGACATGATTGAGGTTTATAAGATTATGCATGGGATGGAGCAGGTCCAGAAAGAGGTACTTTTCTCCCTTTCTCCCAATACAAGAACCCGTGGGCACTCCATGAAACTGCTGAGCGGTCGGGTTAGAACGGATAAAAGGAAGTCCTTCTTCACCCAAAGAGTGATCTACACT
>NW_015166627.1:7336-9634 GCF_001447785.1 Gekko japonicus | reverse complement strand
CACTTGGAATTCACTGCCACAGGAGGTGGTGGCAGCTACAAGCATGGAAGGCTTCAAAAGGGAATTAGATAAGCATATGGAGCAGAGGTCCATCAGTGGCTATTAGCCACAAGGTATAGATAGAGACTCTGGGGCAAGGGATGCTCTGTCTTCTTGGTGCTTGGGTGGGGGGGAAACAGTGGGAGGGCTTCTAATGTCCTGGCCCCACTGGTAGACCTCCTGATGGCTACCTGGTATTTTTGGCCCCTGTGTGACACAGAGTGTTGGACTGGATGGGCCTTTGGCCTGATCCAACATTGGCTTCTCTTATGTTCTTATGTTCTTAACTCGGACCGTGAAAGCCTTCGACAACAAATCCCTGATGAGTGTTTGTCCAGCTGCTGCTTAAGGGCTGCCAGTGAGGAAAAGCTCACCACCTCCCTAGGCAGCTGATTCCACTTGCTGTGTAAAGAAGTATTTCCTTTTGTCAGTCCTGTATCGACTGCCCATCAGCTTCATTAGATGCCTTTGAGTTCTAGTCTTCACAAGAACACGTGACTGAGAGTCAGGTTGGACACACAATGTGTCTTTGTGCCCTTAGAGATAGAGGAAACCGAATGTGCGGGACCACGGACAGCTCCAAATACCAGTTTGGTGTAGTGGTTAAGTGCGCGGACTCTCATCTGGGAGAACCGGGTTTGATTCCCCACTCCTCCACTTGCACCTGGCTGGATGACCTTGGGCAAGCCATAGTTCTGATAAGAGCTGTCCTTGAAAAAAGAGCCTTTTCTGTCAAGAGCTCTCTCAGCCCCACTGACCTCACAGGGTGTCTGTTGTGGGGAGGGGAAGGGGAAGGAGTTTGTAAACCACTCTGAGACACCTTTGGGTAGTGAAGGGCGGGGTATAAATCCAGTCTCTCCTCCTCCTCCTCCATCTTTTTTGCAGAATCCACTCCCGGGCAGAAGAAAAAGAAAAGGCTGGATTCTTATCCTTCTCCTCCTCCTCCTCCTCCTCCTCCTCCTCCAAGGCGGCAGAGAAGTTGCTCCAAGGAGATGCCCTTCTAAACTGAGAGCTGGGACTGGTCTTGGTGACCCCAAGTCTTCAGGAAGAACGGAACGCACTTCCGGAGACAGCCTTCCCAGCTGGAGCTTTACAGTCCTGCACTACTAGGTAGCGGCCTGGAGTACTTTAACACCCACCTCACACAAAAACTCACTGCACACGCAGAAGGATGGAGAGCAGCCATTCCCAACCCAGGGGTCGCAACCCCAGAGTCGGTTGCAAAGCCTCTGCAAGTGGGTGGTGGATTAGCCATCTCCAATGGCTCCTGCCCGTGTCTATAAGCTGAAGGGAGGCACGCCAAAGGGCGGTGTTTTGAGCAGGAGAGCAAGAGGAGGGTGCCCTGGCCTTGCGCCCTCCTCGCAGCCTCCTACTCAGCAGTCATGAACGGCAACCCTAGGAGAAAAGGCTGAAGAGTCTGGGACTTTCCCGTTTAGAAAAGAGATGTCGAAGGGGAGCAATAATAAAGGTTTGTAAAACGATGCATAGGGTGGGAAGAGTTAACAAAAAGAAAGTTTTCTCCCTCTCCTAAAAGACTAGAACTCGAGGGCATCCAGTGAAGCTGATGGGCAGTAGGTTTAGGACAGGCAAAAGGAAATACTACTTTACCCAGAGAGTGATTAAAATGTGGCATTCGCTGCCAGAAGATGGCCACAGGATTAAACAGCTTTGAAGGGGGATTACAGAGATTCATGGAGGATAAATCTATCAGTGGCTACTGGCCATGGGGACTGAGGGGAACCTCCACATCCAGAGGCACTAATCCTCTGAATCCTAGAGCCAGGAGGCAACGTCAAGGGAAGGCCTCGGCCTCTGTGCCCTGTTGCTGGCCCTCCAAAGGAACTGGTTGGCCACTGTGTGAGACGGGATGCTGGACTAGAGGGACCCTCACTGGTCTGATCCAGCAGGGCTCCTCTGATGTTTTTTTCAGGGGAAGGCCTCGGCCTCTCTGCCCTGTTGTTGGCCCTCCAGGGGAACTGGTTGGCCCCTGTGTGAGACGGGATGCTGGACTAGAGGGACCCTCACTGGTCTGATCCAGCAGGGCTCCTCTGATGTTTTTTTCAGGGGAAGGCCTCGGCCTCTCTGCCCTGTTGTTGGCCCTCCAGGGGAACTGGTTGGCCCCTGTGTGAGACGGGATGCTGGACTAGAGGGACCCTCACTTGGTGTTCTTCTCAGGGGAAGGCCTCGGCCTCTCTGCCCTGTTGTTGGCTCTCCAGAGGGACTGGTGTCAGCAAGCTGCCATGGTGTTCTGTGTAACTT
>NW_015166627.1:0-2711 GCF_001447785.1 Gekko japonicus | reverse complement strand
CGATGCTTGGGGATCCAACAACTGGTTGGCCAATGTGTGAGACAGGATGCTGGACTAGATGGACCACTGGCCTGATCCAGCAGGGCTCTTCTGAGGTTCTTCTCAGGGGAAGGCCTCGGCCTCTCTGCCCTGCTGTTGGCCCTCCAGAGGAACTGGCTGGCCAATGTGTGAGACAGGATGCCGGACTAGATGGACCACTGGCCTGATCCAGCAGGGCTCTTCTGATGTTCTTATCCACTGTTCAGACCTTGAGGCCCCCAAAGTGCTGGAGTCACCTTTCTAAGAGCAACAGGCGTGTCAGATTGAAACGAAGCTTGAGGGCCCTTGGAGCGGGAATACGCTGTTCCAATTGCTGGCTGGTTATGTTCAATTACGTGGCAATTTTAAAGCACTTTCCTGGCTTTGCACAAAGTAGAGCTTTCCTGTTTATCCTGGGGTCTGGCGAGGACAGGTTCCTTTTGCAGATGGAACAAAATCAGAGCAGAGCTGTTGGTCCCATGAGCATGTCCAAAAGGGACTGGGCTTTATGAAAGAATGCCAGTGCTTGCAGCATTAGATTCCCCCCGGAGTTGTTCCTTTTTGAGCCTGCCGGCATTTTGGGGATCCTGCCACAGGGCAGTGGATGCAACGGGGCAAGCCTGGCAACCTGCAGGAGGTTTGGGATGGAGAAATGGGGGATGAGTGACCTCGGCTACGTCATGACATCACTTCCAGGGAAAGCCTGGAAGTGGCATAGGGTAGCTCTAGAGATTTCCGGAAACTCTGTGGTAAAAACCTTAAGTCATGCCCAGGTTTCCCCCAGCAGTGACATTGCTACTTAGCCAATGTTTTGTTTTTAATTGCTTTTAATTTCTGCCTCCGCCACTTGGAGGGGCAGCGGGCGAATGAGGCTGCCAGCAGGAGAAGAAGAAGAAGAGAAGAGATTGGATTTATACCCCGCCCTTCACTACCCAAAAGTGTCTCAGAGCGGCTTACAAACTCCTTTCCCTCCCCCTCCCCACAACAGACACCCGAAGAAGAAGAAGAAGAAGAAGAAGAACAAGAAGAAGAACAAGAAGAAAAAGAAGAAGAAAAAGAGATTGGATTTATCCCCCGCCCTTCACTACCCAAAGGTGTCTCAGAGCGGCTTACAAACTCCTTTCCCTTCCCCTCCCCACAACAGACACCCTGTGAGGTAGGCGGGGCTGAGAGAGCTCTGACAGAAACTGCTCTTTTTCAAGAACAGCTCTTATCAGAACTATGGCTTGCCCAAGTTCATCCAGCAGCTGCAAGTGGAGGAGTGGTGAATCAAACCCCGTTCTCCCAGATTAGAGTCTGTGCACTTAACCACTACACCAAACCCGCTATGCAGCCCTAGTGCCACTTTAAAATGGCTGCCTCGGGAGGTGGAGCCAACAACAAAATGGCTGCCCATCAACTTCATTGGATGCCTCCAGCTTGCAGTATTTTGGGGACAGAGGGAAAAGGTTCTCTCTGTCCCTTCTCTCTATGCCATACATAATTTTGTAAGCCTCTATGATGTCCCTGCATTTCCTGAACTGAAAAGTCACAGACTCCTCAGCCATTCCTCACAGGGAAGGTGCTCCAACAGGAAGGAAGGAAGGAAGGAAGGAAGAGGAGACTGGATTTATACCCCACCTTTCACTTGGAGTCTCAGAGTGGCTTACAATCTGAGTGAGCTCCTTCAAGAACAGCTCTGAAATAACTTGTGACTGACCCAAGGTCACCCAGCAGCTGCATGTGGAGGAGTAGGGAATCAAACCTGGTTCTCCCAGATTAGAGTCTGCGCTCTTAACACCTACAGCAAACTGGCTCGCAGGTGCATATGGACTGCTGAAAGTCCTTTTCTTTCTTTTCCTCCTGATCCATCTTGCTGGCCTTCTGTCAGGGAGCTCCCCCAAACACCAGTTTGGTGTAGTGGTTAAGTGTGCGGACTCTGATCTGGGAGAACCGGGTTTGATTCCCCCACGCCTTCACATGCAGCTGCTGGATGACCTTGGGCAAGCCACAGTTCTCTCAGAGCTCTCTCAGCCCCACCTACCCCACAGGATGTCTGTTGTGGGGAGGGGAAGGGAAAGGAGTTTGTAAGGCGCTCTGAGACACCTTTGGGTAGTGAAGGGCGGGGTGTAAATCCAAACTACTACTACTACTCCTCTTCTTCTTCTTCTTCTTCTTCTTCCTCCTCCTCCTTCTCCTCCTCTTCTTCTTCTTCCTCCTCCTCCTCCTCTTCTTCTTCTTCCCAGGACGGCCTCATCTGAAGTCTCAGGTGGCTTCACCACTGACTCCTTCTGCGGTGTTACACGGAGCTACGCTCTGCCCCCACCCCCGAATCACATCCTCTCCACTCGCCTGGGAAAGAACAATTTCCTTTCCTTCTTCAGAAGGCGTCTTTATCACTCCTCACAGGCAGCTTCCCAGCCGACAAGGATACAGTCCCAGGCTGAGTAATTCAATTTCAGGCCTCTGCTATTTTTGTTTGTTTCCACAGCTTCACCTGTACTTGGGGGGGGGGGGGCTGCTGGAAATTGCTGGAATCTCAATTAATTGGCTGAGTTATGTTCACGGTGTGATTTGTACGGGTGCGCGAGTGTCCAGGCACTCGCACACCCAGGAGACAGCATGCTTCATAGTGATGTCTGGCAGTGATACAACATCACTGCCTGTTTTCCCAGGTGGTAAACAGATAGCGTTTCTGCAGTCTTCTCTCAGTG
>NW_015166626.1:29991-37065 GCF_001447785.1 Gekko japonicus | reverse complement strand
TCTTCTTCTTCTTCTTCTTCTTCGTTAAGACACCATCAAGATTTCCAGGGTATAAGCTTTTAAGAATCAGGCACTATCATACTTTCAGGCAATAAGCTGTTGAGAATCAGGAGCTATCTGACGAAGGGAACCATTGACACACAAAAGCTCATACCCTGAAAACCTTGTTGATCTCTTAAGGCTGTACTGGACTTGAATCTAGCCAGTCCATCTCTGGGTTCACGTCTTGTTTCCAGCAGTGGGAAGCTGGGTGTGATATAAACAGTTCTTACCCTGTTGTGCATCCCCCACCTGCAGGCAGAGACAGACTGTGTTGGAATATGGATGTTCTTTTTAGCTATCGTGGCTGTTGTGTGGGTAAAATGGAAGAGAATAATAATAATAGGAGGAGGAGGAGGAGGAGGAGATTGGAACTATACCCCACCCTTCACTGGGAGTCTCAGAGCGGCTTACCATCTCCTTTCCCTTCCCCTCCCCACAACAGACACCCTGTGAGGTACATGGGGCTGAGAGGACTCTTTCGACAACTGCTTGTGAGAGAAGAGCTCTGAGAGAGCTTGTGACTGACCCAAGGTCACACCAGCAGCTGCAAATGGAGGAGTGGGGGAATCAAACCCGGTTCTCCCAGATTAGAATCCGTGCTCTTCACCACTACACCAAACTGGTGAGGAGAATGAGGTAAGCTACTTTGGTTCCCCACCAGGAAGCAAAGTGGGCTATATGATTTAAATCAACCTGTGTTATGGGTTCCTGAGCAGGGGTCCAAAGAATCTGGGGGGAGAGAAGACTCACTTGGGCCTCCCTTCTCTTGTCAGTTTGGTGTGGGGGTTAAGTGCGCAGACTGTAATCTGGGAGAAGCTACAAGAATGGCTGCTGGACTGAATTAGGCCTGGTGGGTCACAATGAGTACCACCCTGTAGTAGAACTTTATCTGCTATTACCAAGTTTACATGAAAAAGATGCAGTCCGTATGCATAAAAGGGCTGCATCATTTTGACTAGGTGCCTTGCCAGCATCTGGTGGACTGCTCTTGGAAATGGGGCACCAGACTACATGATCTGATCCTGCAGGGCTCCTCTTATGTTCTGCTAACCCAGAATGGCTGATCTTTACCTATAATAATTGTGTCATGCAATGCTCCCTGTAAGCTGAGGAGTCTTGTGAGCAAAAATTCTACTTTGTGAGCTACTGGCTTTAAAGTTGTGAGTGAATGATTTGACTGCTGCATAAATTAGTTTGCTCTGGAGCCCTCCTTCCTGAGCTAAGGCGAAAAGGTGTGAGCCGGAGGCTAAAAAACTGTGAGCTGGCTCACACTCGCTCAGCTTAGAGGGAACACCACACACTCCTCTTTTGGCTGTCGGATCATACAGGATGCTGGACGAGAAGCGCTTTCCTCTGATCCAGCAAGTCTCATCTTATGTTCTTAGGCCTGAGGAGCACTCCTCCCCCCCATCCCCGCCCTCTTATCTGATGTCCAGGCACGGATCTATGAAACATCACCGGTGAGTAACACTTCTGGAAATGTCAGCAACCCAGGAAGCAACAAACAAACTGGTTCGACGTGCTCCTGAAGAAGAAGAAGGATAAGGAAGCACACCCAAGGATTCCTTTCTTTTTTAAAAAGTCGCATCCCTCACTAATCTGAGTGTCAAACAGAAGACAAGAAGGATTAAGGACTTCGACCGGGACCCACCAGGTAGCAGTGGAAGGAATCCATAACAATGTTCCCTCTAAGCTGTTGAGTCTCGTGAGCAAAAATTCTACCTTATGAGCTACAGACATTAAAGTTGTGAGTGAGCGATTTGGCTGCTGCATAAATCAGTTTGTTCTGGAGTCATCCTTCCTGAGCTAAAACAAAAATCTGTGAGCCAGGGGCTAAAAAACTGCGAGCTAGCTCACACTAACTCAGCTTAGAGGGAACACCGATCCATAATTGTGGAGATCAGAGAATGCTAAGCTTGATTGAGAGACCAGTTGATTCTTGGAGGCTTTTTCAGATTACTCTCCCCCCCCCCCCCCCCCATTCATTTGTGCCTTATCTGATGCAGCAGAGCCGGTGTGATGTGGCGGTGAAAGTGTGAGACTGAGATCTGCATTCAAATCCCCGCTTGACCGCGAAGCTTGCTGCGGTCACTCTGTCTCAGCCTCCTCTCTACCTCACAGGGGTGTTATGAGGATAAAATTGGTGGGGAAGGTCTAATCACCTCAAGCTGTCTGAGGAAGGGCGGGGTAAAAATGTACCAGACAGAGAACATTCCATCCCCATGGAAACCAGTTTGGGAAATAATTTAGCTGGGGGCGGGATCCGCGTGCTAAAACTGTCTTCGACCGGAAATGCGTGAATGAAAATATAGGCCTGCCTTATAAGGCGGCAAAGGTTCATGGAGATGATGCATGTGAAATTCGAAGAAGAAGAAGAAGAAGAAGAAGAAGAAGAAGAAGAAGAAGAAGAAGAAGAAGAAGAAGAAGAAGAAGAAGAAGAAGAGGAGGAGGAGGATTTGGTTTTATACCCTGCCCTTCACTACCTGAATGGGTCTCAGAGCGGCTTATAACTGCCATCCCTTCCTTTCCCCACAACAGACATCGTGTGAGGTAGGTGGGGCTGAGGGAGCTCTGAGAGAGCTGCTCTTGAGAGTACAGCTCTGAAAGAACTGTGACTGACCCAAGGTCATCCAGCTGGCTTCATGCGGAGGAGTGGGGAAATCAAACCCAATTCTCCAGAATAGTGTCCTGCCGCTCTTAACCACTACACCAAACTGGCTATTAGACACGTCCCTCTTAAAAAACAAACCAACCAAGCATAAATTATTCAGGATTCCAAAGCATCTGAACTCTCTGCCTCCAGGTACAGATTTGTGGGGACTTCTCTAAGAAAACCAGGAAGGAATAGATCCCTGTGGGGCAGAGGCTAGAGTGCTCACCTAGGATCTGGGAGACCCAGGTCCGAATTCCCCCTTGTGTCCTGGAAGTTCGCTGGGTGGCCTTGGGCCAGTCACATGCTCTCAGCTTGACCTACTTCACAGGGCTGTTCTGTGGATGAAATGGAGGAGAGGAGAACGACGTAAGCTACTTTGGGCTCCCACCGGGAAGAAAAGTGGGTTATCAATGACATAAATCAATGACATTTTAAAAAAAAATCTAGCCAGATTGCCCAACCTGAATGAAATATGAGCAACTGTAGTGTCCTGATCAGGACAGGGGCTGATGGAATCTTTGTCCAGGGGAAAGGGAAGGAAATGTGGAAGCAGTGGAAGAAGGGACTTTGGGACATGTTTAAGAAAAGGGCAACAGAGACTGTTAAGAATATCAAGAGAAGAAGAAGAGGAGGAGGAGGAGAAGGAGGAGGAGGCGGAGAAGATTGGATTTATACCCCGCCCTTCACTACCCAAAGGAGTCTCAGAGCGGCTTACAATTTCCTTTCCCTTCCTTTCCCCACAACAGACACCCTGTGAGGTCGGTGGGGCTGAGGGAGCTCTTTCGAGGACTGCCCTTGAGAGAACAGCTCTGAGAGAACTTGTGATTGACCCAAGGTCACACCAGCAGCTGCACGTGGAGGAGCGGGGCATCAAACCCGACTCTCCCAAATTAGAGTCCATGTTGTCCCACTCAGTGGCCAACCAGTACCTCTAGAGGGCCAACAACAGAGCAGAGAGGCCGAGGCCTTCCCCAGATAAGAACATCAGAAGAGCCCTGCTGTATCAGAGCAGTGGTCCATCTAGTCCAGCATCCTGTTTCACACAGTGGCCAACCAGTTTCTCTGGAGGTCCAGCATCTGAGCATAGAGGCCAAGGCCACTGATAGAGCCACTGATAGACCACCCCTCCATGTAATCAAACTCTGTTAGTCTCAAAGATGCTGCTGAACTCAAACTTAGTTTTCATATAACTTCTTTATTATCTTTATTCCAATTTGCTGCTATTTACATGTCTTCCCTAATGCGTTCTTCCAGTCTTAGCTGTATTTATTGCTCATTTACTTAGGCACCTTAACTCTAATTAGCTCTTCCTGGCAACTAAACCCCACCACCACCTACATGTCATATTCAAGGAAATCTGTTTCAGTGTATCTGAAGTAGTGTACGTGTACACATGCCAAGTCTCTCAGTTCTTGCTTATACCCAGAATTGAACTTTGTTTGTCTTGAAGGTGGCACTGAACTCAAACGTCCGTTCCCACATCTGTTTGTGAACTCTTGTATTTGTATGCTAATTTACCGCCATCCACAGATGTTACCAACCGCCTTAATCCAATCTCAGCTATATAACCGCCCAGTACTTATGCATCTTGACTCTAACTGGCCACTCTTGACAACCAACTCCTTCACCACCCTCTGTCTTTCTATATTTTTGGCCAGTTTGGTGTAGTGGTTAAGTGCGCGGACTCTAATCTGGGAGAACCGGGTTTGATTCCCCACTCCTCCACTTGCACCTGCTGATGTGACCTTGGGTCAGTCACAAGCTCTGGCACAGCTGTCCTTGAAAAAGAGCAGTCTGTGTCAGAGCTCTCTCAGCCCCACCCACCTCACAGGGTGTATGTTGTGGGGAGGGGAAGGGAAAGGAGTTTGTAAGCCACTCTCAGACTCCGAGTGAAGGGCGGGGTATGAATCCAATCTCTTCTTCTTCTTCATATGTAATGGTTAGGAAATTCTGTCTTACTGTATCTGAGGAAGGGTGTCTTCTTCTTCTTCTTCTTCTTCTTCTTCTTCTTCTTCTTCTGTAATGGTTAGGAAATTCTGTCGTACTGTATCTGAGGAAGGGTGCACACACGAAAGCTTATACTTTGAATAAAACCTCAAGTGCGGTCACACATGCCAGATAATGTGTGTGGGGGGAGCGAGGTTATTTGCGCCGTAGTAATTTGACCTGCCACTGCGCGATCAGATGCGATGGTGGGTGAATCGGTTTTTTTTTCTTTGCTGCGTGTTTCCAGTGCGCTTCCATGACGGATCACTGACGCAATGGGAGCGCACTGGAGCGATCACCTGGGGAAGCCTGTCTGCAGCCCGTCGCAAACCCATTCGCTACTGCACTTTCCCCGGTATTTTTTAAACTCTGCTTCTTCGGCAGAGCGAGATGGGTTGCCAACGGGTGCAGGATGCTGTAGCCGATTACGCTCTGTTGTTATTTGCATCCCAGTTACCCTTCCCCATGCTAGGATTTAGTAAAAACTTTATATTTGAATCACACATGGACTCTCAGTCTGAATTATTTTACTCTGGCACTGCTGGACTCTCTTATCTCTGCTAAATACCATTTTTCCAATATCTCACTATCACCCAACAGTCTGTCTGCGGCCCGTCGGAAACCCATTCGCTACTGCACTTTCCTCGGTATTTTTTAAACTCTGCTTCTTCAGCAGAGCGAGATGGGTTGCCAACGGGTGCAGGATGCTGGCCAGAAGTTCCCGTGTGATCGCGCCCTTAAAATCCGCCCGGCACTCGTGCCTATCGCGCGGCTAATTCTGCGTGTGATCGGGACCCTTGTTGGTCTGAAAGGGGCCACTGGAGTCAGCCTTTGCTCTCCTTTATGAATCTATCTAATCCCCTTCATCAAAACGAGCCGCGGTGGCTCAAGGGGTTAAGACACTGAACTGCAGGCTGTGGAAGGTCGTTCGTTCAGCTGTTCGAGACCCGAGTGTGCCACATGACGGAGTGAGCTCCCGTCTCTAGTTCCAGCTCCTGCCAACCTAGCAGTTTGAAAGCAAGAAATTGCAAGTAGATAAATAGGTACCACTTCGGTGGGAAGGGAACAGCGTTCCATGCGCCTTGGTGTTTAGTCATGCCGGCCACATGACCACGGAAATCTCTGCAGACCGCGCTGGCTCCTCGGGTTGGAAACGGAGATGAGCACCGCAACCCTAGAGTCAGATTTGACTGGCTTTCGAGCAAGGGAAACCTTTACCTTTACCTAATCCCCCTTTCAAGCTGTTTGTTCCTGTGGCTATCACTACGCCCTCTGGCAGCGAATCCCACATTTTAATCACTCTCTGTGTAAAGCAGTATTTCCATTTGTCTGTCCTGAATCCGCCCCTTTCTATGGGAAAGGATATTTCCCCCTTTCTTTGCCACACAGCAAGGGGTTAAACACACCTTGCCCTTTTGGACTGAAGATTGTGATGGGAAAAGAAGGTAAAAGTGGAATCAACACAAGACGGTTTGCAAGGGAAGCGGGTGAAACTTTCCAGCCCTCGGGGAAGGGACAGAAACACGGAGGCAGGGCAGGATGTTCCAGCCCTGGACAGCAAACTGACAATTACAGAGGCATTCGCAGGGTCACACCACAACACCTGAAGCCGGTTCCAGCCATTCTTGCACAGACCGGAATCCACCCAGCTCCTGACTGCTGGTTCCTGAGATCTAACCAGCCATCACCCAGAGACATTCCAGCCACGAGGCTTCACAGCCATATGGTCTAGAAACTTGCCTCGAAAACAAAACAGTGCCAGGGCTTTCTTGGTGGTGGCTCCACTCTGGTGGAATGAGCCCCCAGAGGAGATCAGGGCCCTGCAGGACCTTGTGAACATAAGAACATAAGAGACGCCAATGTTGGATCAGGCCAAAGGCCCATCCAGTCCAACACTCTGTGTCACACAGTGGCCAGAAATACCAGGTGCCATCAGGAGGTCCACCAGTGGGGCCAGGACATTAGAAGCCCTCCCACTGTTGACCCCCCCTAGCACCAAGAAGACAGAGCATCACTCGCCCCAGAGCCCCTATCTATACCTTGTGGCTAATAGCCACTGATGGACCGCTGCTCCATATAAGAACATAAGAGAAGCCAATGTTGGATCAGGCCAAAGGCCCATCCAGTCCAACACTCCGTGTCACACAGTAGCCAGAAATACCAGGTGCCATCAGGAGGTCCAGCAGTGGGGCCAGGACATTAGAAGCCCTCCCACTGTTGACCCCCCCAAGCCCAAGAAGACAGAGCATCACTTGCCCCAGACTGAGAGTCCCTATCTATACCTTGTGGCTCATAGCCACTGATGGACCTCTGCTCCATATGCTTATCTAATTCCCTTTTGAAGCCGTCCATGCCTGTAGCCGCTGCCACTTCCTGTGGCAGTGAATTCCATG
>NW_015166626.1:29482-29765 GCF_001447785.1 Gekko japonicus | reverse complement strand
CGCCATATCTCAAAGGCTTTTGGAGCCGCCGCCACCACCGTTCACCACCACCGTTAACAATTAACAACTGATAGCTGAAGGTGAGGGAGCCCTCTGTTTCCCCGGAATCCTTAATAACAGCTTGAGTCAGTCACCAGAAGGACAATTAAGAGAAGATCGAAGAACCAACGATGAGAAGTGTGGACTGAGTCCTTATAGCCATCGGGAATGAAATGCGACTAGCACTTTACTGAGTCGTAGAGCCTAATGATTTTTAGAATTGTTTTGACCTGAATTGACTTCT
>NW_015166626.1:19195-28916 GCF_001447785.1 Gekko japonicus | reverse complement strand
CAGAGGCAGAAACTGAAATAGTTCAAGATTTCCCGTTCCTTGGCTCCATCCTCAACCCAAAGGGGAACTGCAACTAAGAAATCAGAAGGAGATTGAGACTGGGGAAGGCAGCCATGAAGGAGCTAGAAAAGATTCTTAAAGTGTCAGGATGTTTTCGCCGGTGACAAAGATCAAGAGCAGGGGTGTCAAACATGCGGCCCAGGGGCCAGATGAGGCCCCCGGAGGGCTTCTATCAGGCCTGCAGTGGAACTGGCTGTTTTTTCTGCTGCTGCTGCTGCGTCATCGTAGGTCTGCAGCTTACAGATATACACCTGAACAGCATACTCAAGAGTGCAACAGCACAGACATTTCGATGCAATAATTCAGAGCAAGAGGTGTCAGTTATCAGACATGGTTAAATAAACAAAATATTGCAGGAGTGCTCATGTTTTAAGCATGTTTTTATTTTAAGTTAAAAAAAACCCAAACCCTTTGTGTTTGTGCCCTTTATAAAGTTTATATCTCCGCTACCTGGCATTACATTTTCTGACCAACATGGCCCAGCCCAACAAGGTCTCATTTATGTCAGATCCGGCCCTCATAACAAATGAGTTCGACACCCCTGATCAAGACAATTCATACCCTAGTATTCCCCATTACTAAGTAAGGGTGTGAAAATTGGACAATGAAGAAAGTGGATTCCTTTGAGATGTGGCGTTGGAGGGGAGTTTGATGGATACTGTGGGACCACCAAAAAGACTCATCAGTGGATCCTAGATCAAATCAAGCCTGAAATCTCCCTGGAAGCTAGAATGACTAAACTGAGGTTGTAGAACAAATTGAAAGTCCAATGGCACCTTTAAGACCAATGAAGTTTTATTCAAGGTATGGGCTTTCGTGTGCAGGAACACTTTTTCAAATACATTGGAATGGTAGGTAAGGTTCAAACTTATACACAGGGTCTGCACAGCAAATTAACAGCAAATTAAGTGATGGCAAACCTAGAAAGCATAATAAAAAGTAGAGACATCATCCTGCCAAAAAAAAGTCCGTATGATCGAAGTGTTGGTATTCCCAGTAGTAACGTACGGCTGCGAGAGTTGGACCATAAGGAAGGCCGAGCACCGAAGAATAGATGCTTTTGAATTGTGGTGCTGGAGAAGACTCTTGAGTGTCCTTTGGAGTGCAAGGAGATCAAATCAGTCAGTCCTAGAAGAAATCAACCCTGACTGTTCCCTGGAAGGCCAGATCCTGAAGCTGAAGCTCAAAGGCTTTGGCCACCAAATGAGAAGGGAGCATTTACTGGAGAAGACCCAGGTGCTGGGAAAGATAGAAGGTCAAAGAGGAAGGGGATGGCAAAGGATGAGATGGTTAGACAGTGTTACCGATGCAACAAACATGGAATTGAGCAAACTCCGGAGGACAGGGGAAGACAGGAGGGCCTGGCGTGATGTGGTCCACAGGGTCGCGAAGAGTCGGATTTGACTGTACGACTGAACAACAATATACAAACATGCATCCGATGAAGAGAGTTGTGTTTCTCGAAAGCTTATGCTACAATAAAATTAGCATCTGTAGTGAAATAAAAATCCGTGTCCCTAATTCAGCCTGGGTGGGTGTGTGTGTCGATTGTTCTGATGGACTAGATGAACTAGATGGACTAGATGGACCACTGGTCCGATCCAGCAGGGTTCTTCTAATGTTCTTATGAGGGCCTTGGCCTCTGTGCCCTGTTATTGGCCCTCCAGAGGAACTAGTTGGCCCCTATGTTATGCAGGATGCAGGACTCTATAGACCACTGGTCTGATCCAGCAGGGCTCTTCTGATGTTCTTAGGAAGGCCTCGGCCTCTCTGCCCTGTTGTTGACCCTCCAGAGGAACTAGCTGGCCACTGTGTGAGACGGGATGGTGGACTAGATGGCTGGACAGAAGGCTGGACTAGATGGACCACTGGTCTGACCCAGCAGGGCTCTTCTGATGTTCTTAGGAAGGCCTCGGCCTCTCTGCCCTGTTGTTGTCCCTCCAGAGGAACTGGTTGGCCACTGTCCGAGACAGGAGGCTGGAATTAATGGACCTCTGGTCTGACCCAGCAGGGCTCTTCTTATGATCTGTTACTGGGGTTATCAGCTCAAGTCAATTAACTCTAGGATGTGCATAGTTTTATGGCCCTGCTAACAATTGGGTCCGGAGCCACTCCCTGGGCCATTGTTGTTCAGTCGCACAGTTGAGTCTCTTCGCGACCCCATGGACCAGCTCCCGCCAGGGCCTCCTATCTTCCGCCGTCCTCTGAAGTTTGCTCAATTTCATGTTCGTTGCATCGATGACACTGTCTTTAGCCACTAACAGATCTATCTTCCCTGAATTTGATTAACCCCTTTAAAATCGAAGTCCGAAGCCATCGCAGGACATCTCATGGCGGTGAATCTCATGGGGGGAGGGGTTGTCAGATCCAGGCTGGGAAACCCCTGGAGATTTGGGGGTGGAGCTTGGGGAACGCCAGGGACCTTGGGGGGGGGGGTACGATGCCATAGCGTCCACCCTCCAAAGCATCCCTTTTCTCCCGGGGAACTGTTCTCTGCAGTCTGTTGTTAATTAACATTGAATGGAAAGATAAATATGAAACACAGAGGCTTAAGAATGTCACCATAACTGGTATAACAATGACAAAACGGAGTCACCGCTACTGTCAGTGGAGCAGAAGCGTGCTTGAAAATATAGAGGGGAAGAGGAAAAATAAGAGAGAGGATGAGGACAACAAATGAATCAGGAGAGAAGAGGAAGCGGTACGGAGCTACATAATCCCGATGTTGTCATCATAAAGGTAGTTGATTCATCACTACACCGAACTGGCTGTCTTATACCTCACCCTTCACTACCAAAGGAGTCTCAGAGTGGCTTACAAACTCCTTTCCCTTCCCCTCCCCACAACAGACACCCTGTGAGGTAGGTGGGGCTGAGAGAGCTCTGAGAGTAACTGCTCTTTTATTCAAGAACAGCTCTGGCAGAACTGTGGCTTGCCCAAGGTCATCCAGCCAGGTGCAAGTGGAGGAAAAGAAGAAGAGATTGGATTTATACCCCACCCTTCACTCGGAGTCTCAGAGCGCCTTACAAACTCCTTTCCCTTCCCCTCCCCACAACAGACACCCTGTGAGGCAGGTGGGGCTGAGAGAGCTCTGACAGAAATTGCTCTTTTATTCAAGAACAGCTCTGGCAGAACTGTGGCTTGCCCAAAGTCATCCAGCAGCTGCAAGTGGCAGAGTGGGGAATCAAACCCGGCTCTCCCAGATTAGAGTCCGTGCACTTCACCACGACACCAAACGGGGCTCAAGTGTTATTTTACCCATGATGTAAAAGTCCCGGAGTTTCTTGTGCCAGAGAGACAGGTAGTCTGGACATGAGCTGTAATTCCGGGGGGGTCCACAGGTCCCACCTGGAGGCTGGCCTCCCTACATGGTGTCCTACCAGGAAGGTTTGGAACCATCGTAACAAAACACCTCTCTGTCCTCCCAGGTATGTGCGGCCTGGTCTCAAAATAACTCGCACCTCAAGGACTCTCAACCTGTTTGACTTGTTACCAGGGCAGTCCGAGGAACGCTCATGTCATGCTTTGGAAGGACTAGCGCTCTCCAGAACGGGCTAATTAACTTGTACGAGGCCTTGCCCAAGGGACAGATGGGTGCCGGTAATCTTGCTAGCATTTCGTAACTGTTTCAAGCATACCTTTTGCTGCTGGGAGGACTAGAACCATAGAGTTGGAAGGGACCTCCAGGGTCATAGAATCCCAGAGTTGGAAGGGTCCGTAGAGACCATCTAGTCTAACCCCCTGCTCAATGCAGGATCAGCCTAGAGTATCCCTGACAGGTGTTTGTCCAGTTGCTGCTTGAAGACTGCCACGGAGGGGGAGCTCACTACCTCCCTGGGCAGCTGATTCCACTGTTGGACTACTCTGACTGTCAAAAAGTTTTTCTTAATACCCAGCCAGTACCTTCCCACCCAGCAGGGCTTTTTTTGTAGAAACTTCTCTGTGTTCCTGATTGCTGTGGTTACCAGACTGTTCTTTATTACAGCATCTCAGGGGGCTCGACTGGCGCTTTAGAAAGAAAGGAGTGTGATAGGGGCCAAGCAAAGTACAACCTCTGAGAGCAGCCAAGGCTGAGTACAATTTAGACAAGGATCCCAAGTATAGCACTCCGGCAGCACTTCACTGATCATTGATCTGAAGTCCCACGGTGTCGTTATTGCAGCTATGCAGGTCGGGGCTGATCAGTTCTTGGATGGGCTATCTCCTGGCAACCCTGTCTAAGCCGACTTCAGTTTCATGATGGAAGAAAGGTGGAATATCAGTATATAAAAATGCATTGATCAACTCAAGGGAGAAGATGAGAAAACGGAGTTCTGGTCTCTTCCTGGCTTTTGGGGCAGGGGTGGAGAGGCATGGGGCAGGGGTGGGGGTGCTGGAGAGCGAGGAAGGAGTGGAGCTCCCAGGCGAGCTGGGCTTTTGATAGAGAGGCATAAGGTGGGGGTCAGTGTTCCCTCTAAGCTGAGTTAGTGTGAGCTAGCTCACGGATTTTTAGCCTCTGGCTCACACATTTTTGTCTTGGCTCAGGAAGGAGGGCTCCAGGGCAAACTCATTCATGCAGTCGCCAAATTGCTTGCTCACAACTTTAACGCCAGTAGCTCACACAGTAGAATTTTTTGCTCACAAGACTCCACAGCTTAGAGGGAGCATTCTTCCCACCCTTAATTTAAACCCATTCTTGTGAGTCCTCTCCTCTGCTGCCAACAGGAACAGCTCCCTGCCCTCCTCCAAGTAACAGTCCTTCAAATGCTTAAAGGGAGCAATCATGTCCCCAATCGACCGCCTCTTCTCCAGACTGAACCTTCCCAAGTCCTTCGGCCTTTCCTCGTAGGGCTTGGTCTCCAGGCCCCTGATCATCCCCATCGCTCTCCTCTGCACCTGCTCCTTTCCAGGGGTCATTTCGTAGAAAAAGAGGTGCAGGAGCTCATTAGCCTAACTTATTAGCATTTGCCACACCCCCTGACGTCACCGGAAGTGTGTCAAAAGGCAACACCCACCGCTCAGGCTCCACTGGACTGTTTTGGATTGCTAGCTACTGAGAGGGGGGGTGCAGATCTGTCCTCGCAGAGGAGGGAGAGCTTGTACCTGAATAAAACTTGGTTTTAAAGGTGCCACTGTGTTTTGGACCCGGGGGCCGGGAGGGGGGCTCTGCAGCTTACTTGGCTGCTTCTTGCTCTGACTGAGGGCTGCTGGGAGCAGGGGGCGGGGCTTGCTGCATGTGCCCGCCCCCTGGGCTCTTTACTGCCGGAGCTCCGCTCCTGTGCGCTCCTGCAGGAAATGACCCCTGCTCCTTTCCATCTAGTCCAACTCCCTGCACACCCCCAGTGTCTCCTGTTCCATGCCCAGAAGATGGCAAAAAACAACAACAACCCTCCAGGGTCCCTGGCCAAACTGGTCTGGAGACAAATTGCTTCTTGACCCCAAAGTGGCGACTGGCATATCCCTGGTCGTGTGAGAAAGGGCTATGAGAACTAAGCACTGAGGCCACCCTTCCTACCCTCCCTCTCATAATCTGCCTAAGTCTGCAGAATCAGCACTGCTAGATCCATGATTCTATGCTGTGATCAAAGCCAGCTGTGTTGCCAGCAAAGACAGGCTGTGTGATGAACACATGTGAATGCACAAAGCTGTCCTGAACCAGTTTGGGTGTCTGTTGTGGGGAGGGGAAGGGAAAGGAGTTTGTAAGCCGCTCTGAGACTCCAAGTCTCCAGGCCTCACCTGGAGTCCTGTGTCCAGTTTTGGGCACCACATTTTAGGAAGGGTGTTGATAAGCCGAGCGTGTCCAGAAGAGGGCAACCAGGATGGTGAGAGGGTTGGAATCCAAGTCTTACGAGGAAAGGCTGAAAGAGTTGGGTCTGTTTAGCCTAGGAAAGAGAAGGCTTAGAGGGGACATGATTGCAGTCTGCAAGTATGTGAAGGGCTGCCCTGTAGAAGATGGAGCAGATCTACTCTCTCTTGCTCCGGATTGCAAGACGAGATCGAGTGGGTGGAAATTACAAGGGAGTCGTTACCGGCTAAATATCAGGAGAAACTTCCTTACTGTGAGAGTGGTTGAGCAGTGGAACAGTCTGCCTCGGGAGGTGGTGGATGCTCCTTAGCTGGACATTTACAAGCGGAGGCTGGACGACCATCTTTCGGGTACGTTGTAGGGCAATCTTTCGGCTATGCTCCTGCAGAGTGCCGGGGGTTGGACTAGATGACCCGCAAGGTCCCTTCCAACTCTAACATTCTATGATTCTACGAAGAGTGGGGTTTAAACCCAATCTCTTCTTCTTCTGAACTGCATCATACCCTTGGCCCATCAAGGTCAGTCTAGACTGGGAACAGCTCTCCGGGGTTTCAGGCGGAGGTCTTTCCCATCCCCTACTGCCTGTTTCTCCCACTGAGCATGGCCCTCCCCGACGATAAACAGTGACCAATATTGAGCAACTCTGAAACTGTGCACACTAAAAGCTGGGAGGTCGAAGACTGAAGTACAGAAAAGGTTTTGCATAACTTGGGGGGAAAAAAAATTACTTTCTCTTTCCCGTGCAAAACAACAAATACACCCCCTCCTGATCTCAGTTTTGAAATGGAAAGAGGAAGTTGGAGTTTGAAGGGCACTTGAAAGGCAAAAAGCAGAGGCAGGTGGTGTGTTTTCCCCTCCAGATGTACATTGCAGTAGAATCATAGAATGTTAGCGTTGGAAGGGGTCTTGCAGGTCATCTAGTCCAACCCCCTGCACTCTGCAGGAGCAGAGCCAAAAGACAGCTCTACAACATACCCAAAAGATGGTCGTCCAGCCTCCGCTTGAAAACGTCCAGCAAAGGAGCCTCCACCACCTCCCGAGGCAGACTGTTCCACTGCTCAACCACTCTGACAGTTAGGAAGTTTCTCCTGATATTTAGCCGGTATCGACTCCCTTGTAACTTCCACCCATTAGATCTAGTCTTGCAATCTGGAGCAAGAGAGAATAGATCTGCTCCATCTTCTACATGACAGCCCTTCAGATACTTGAAGACTGCAATCATGTCCCCTCTAAGCCTTCTCTTTCCCAGGCGAAACAGACCCAACTCTTTCAGCCTTTCCTCATAAGACTTGGATTCCAACCCTCTCACCATCCTGGTTGCCCTCTTCTGGACACGCCTGAGCTTGTCAACATCCTTCCTACTGATACCTAATACTCGATTCGGCATCCAGGCCACATTTGCATAGCCAGGCACTTTCTCAACCTCATGTCTATAGATGAGTTCTTTGTAATCCTCTCATAACCTCAGGCTTTATTTAGCAGCCCGACCGATCCTGTTTGAGGACACAGGGTTTGCCGAAATACAAAAAAACCCGCCTGTGGGTGGAGGACATCGACCAGACCCAAGACAGGCAAATGTACGTGAGAATTTACGGATCACTGGAAATGGGTGACCAGCACTTCTGCCTGCTTAGATTAGATCGGCCGTCTAGTATCCATCCCTCTGCTCTCAGCATTTACAAGATTAACCACTCCTAGAAGGCGAGACGGAAATGGGAAGTCAGTAAGGAACCTCTCGTCCATGCGTAGACCTCCCGGAAGACAGATCTGCAGAGGAAAACGTCTGCTCCAGCTGCCCTAGATGAGATCTAAGTTAGGATTACCAGATGCCGTCTTTTATTTATTTATTTCCTTCAACTTATATCTCGCCCTCCCTGCAGAGCGGGCCCAGGGCGGCTTCCAACCTATAACAATCTGCTGAGTGCAGGTTTTTTATACGACACATCCTCTCCTTTTGGAATCCGTCCTCTTTTTGGCCCTCTCTAAAAAAACTGATGACGTTGTCCTCTTTCGGGGTTGGGAGGTTATCACTTGTTCGAAGTAGCCAGTCAGGAAATACATCCTCTTTTCTGCTTTTTCAAATGATGGGGAACCCTATCTAAGTTGTACAATGCCGTTGAATAAGCCTCCCGAAGCAGCCGTCTCTACTCAACAGCAGCGTCCGAGGATGAACATGCTGACGGCAAATCCTGAAAAGATGGAAGGGGGTTGAGGAGGCTAAGATTCCGGAGGGACGGGGGTGGTCTTTCCAGGCAAAACTGGAGGAGGGGCCCCCAGAATCACTCAGGCAGTGTGTGTGTGTGTGTGTAGGGAGGTGGAATTAGCTGTAGGGTTGTCGGGACAGCGAATTCCACCCCACAGGAACAGGAGGTGGTGGTGGCTACAAGCATGGATGGCTTCAAGAGGGAATTAGATAAGCATATGGAGCAGAAGTCCATCAGTGGCTATTAGCCACAAGGTATAGATAGGGACTCTGGGGCAAGGGATGCTCTGTATTCTTGGTGGGGGGGGGGCAACAGTGGGAGGGCTTCTAGTGTCCTGGCCTCACTGCTGGACCTCCTGATGGCTCCTGGTATTTTTGGCCTCTGTGTGACAGAGTGTTGGACTGGATGGGCCATCGGCCTGATCCAACATTGGCTTCTCTTATGTTCTTATGAACAGCTCCCTACCTTCTTCTGCCTTTTGAACATTTACTTGTTTTCCAGCCCTTGGGCCTTTATATTTCTAGCGACCATACTTTCTCCTGATAGCGAATCGTAAACTCTTCAGAGTGGCTTGTCATTCTTCTAAAGCTGTAACAAGAGCACCGTAAGCGCATAAATAAATACGCGGTAACCGTGGCTGCCGTCGCGACAAAGAGCTCACATCTATCCCTCTCCTCGATAAACTTTGCACTTCTACTGAGAAGCACCGAGAAGCACTTGCAATCAGTGTTCCCTCTAAGCTGAGTTAGTGTGAGCTAGCTCACAGTTTTTTTAGCCTCCGGCTCACATATTTTTTGTCCTAGCTCAGGAAGGATGGCTCCAGAGCAAACTAATTTGTGCAGCAGCCAAATGACTTGCTCACAGCTTTAATGCCAGTAGCTCACAGAGTAGAATTGTTGCTCACAAGACTCCACAGCTTAGAGGGAACATTGCTTGCAATAAAGGACTGCTGAAGATACGAGGTGCCACAATGGCATTTCCAGGCGCCGCAACATCTGGGACTTGTTGAGCCCAACCCACAGCATCTGGGAATTATTGAGCCCTGCCTTAAAAACCAACAAAACTTTCCAGGGTAGAAGCATTCATCAACCCGTCAGTGCTCACTTCATCAGATAAAAATGAGAATTAACACCCATCAGCCCTTATAACCAGGTCAGAGGGAGGGAGAGGAGTTAAAGAGAAGGGCCAGCGGGAGTCAGGATGAAGAGACACAAGGCAAAAACATCATCAGCTTGATTAGATTTAGGAGATATGCATCGAGGTGGGAAGGAAGTGCAGAAGGTTAGCATTTGGAATGAGATAAGAACCCTACCTCCCTATTCAGTCCATTGTCTTGACCCTGCTAATGAATTCTCGTTCTGGGAAATCGCCATGCTCTTACAAAGGATTTCAAAGGGAGATTAGAAAGAGAGACTGCTGAATTGCAGCTGATAATGAAACTCAAGAGGAAGCATCCTCCTGGACTGAATGGAGGTCTAGGTTTCCTGTCTCATTACCAATGCTGATTTCTTCACACGTCCTGCCTCTCTGCATTTCACACCAACCTAATCCATTCATGCCTGCTCACACAGGTTTACATACCCAGAAGGCTTAACTCTGGAATGGGTCACTCTTTTTCTTTCTTTCTTTCTTTCTTTCTTTCTTTCTTTCTTTCTTTCTTTCTTTCTCTCTC
>NW_015166626.1:17849-19091 GCF_001447785.1 Gekko japonicus | reverse complement strand
TCTCTCTCTCTCTCATTGTTCCACAACCAAGAAACCCCCATCACACAAGTGATAAACAGAGATCCCTGTTACGCAAGGGATAGATTGCTTTCTCAACCAGGATCTATCAAGTATTACTATCTCAAGTATGCTAACATACTAGAAGGATTTTGTGGTGGAATTGGTGCCACCTCTCATAGTGACTGGCTAAGATTCACTGACTTCACAGAGAATCGGGTAGGGTTGCCAACTTGGGGTTGAGAAATTCCTGGAGATTTGGCTGTGGAGCTTCAGGAGGATGGGGGTTTGGGAAGCAGAGGGACCTCAACGCCATAGAGTCTGCTCTCCAAAGTGACCTTTTCCTCCAGGGAAGGCGATCTCCGGAGATCCATTGTAATTCTGAGAGATCTCCAGGCCTCACCTGGAGACTGGCAACCCTAGAAGCAGGGCAGCAGAAGACGTCTCAGCTTGCTGCTGGCCAGGCTGCTCTGATCCTAGAGAAAGGCAGAACAGGTGAGAGATTATTAGAAAAGAAAGGATGGAAGAACTGGGGACATGGAAAGGAGAGGTGTGTGTTGCAGTAAGCGCCAGCATATGGCTTCCGGCTTATGGTGACCCTATGAATTAAGGGGAGGGGAAGGGAAAGCAGTTTGTAAGCCACTCTGAGACTCCTTTGGGTAGTGAAGGGCAGGGGATAAATCCAATCTCCTCTTCTTCTAGCATTCTCTCCTCCTTGAATTTCTGCGTTTGCTCACATCTTCTTTCACACGAACACTTTAATCTGCCTTGAACTGAAATCAGACCCTTGATCCATCAAAGTCAGTATGGTCTACAGAGAGTGAGGGGCTGTGGTGAAGTGGAAGAGCTCCTTGGTCCATCAAAGTCAGTATGGTCTACATAGAGTGAGGGGCTGTGGTAAAGTGGGAGAGCTTCTGCCTGACATGCAGAAGATCCCAGGTTCAATCCCTGGCATCTCCAGTTAAAAAGACCAGGCAGTAGGGGATGGGAAAGACTGGGATCTCGACATGCTCTTACAAAGGATTTCGAAGGGAGATTAGAAAGAGAGACTGCTGAATTGCAGCTGACAATGAAACTGAGACCCTGGAGAGCTGTACAGAGGGGCCGTGGCTCAGTGGAAGAGCCTCTGCTTGGCATGCAGAAGGTATCAGGTTCAATCCCCGGCATCTCGAGTTAAAAGGACCAGGCAATAGGGGATGGGGACGACCTCACCCTGAGACACTGGAGAGCTGTAAAGAGGGGCTG
>NW_015166626.1:15226-17395 GCF_001447785.1 Gekko japonicus | reverse complement strand
GTGGCTCAGTGGCAAAGCATCTGCTTGGCATGCAGAAGGTCCCAGGTTCAATCCCCGTCATCTTCAGCTAAAAAGGACCAGGCAGTAGGTGATGGGAAATACCTCCGCCTGAGACATTGGAGAGCCATGAAGTGGTAGAGCCTCTGCTTGGCATGCAGAAGGTCCCAGGTTCAATCCCTGCCATCTCCAGCTAAAAAGGACCAGGCAGTAGGTGATGTGAAAGCCTTCAGCCTGAGACCCATGAAATTGGGCTATGGCTCAGTTGTAGAGCCTCTGCTTGGCATGTAGAAGGTCCAAGGTTCAATCCCTGCCACCTCCAGTTAAGAGGACCGGGGAGTAGATGATGTGGAAGACCTCCTCCTGTGACCCCGGAGACCCACTTCCAGTCTGAGTAGACAATACTGACCTTGCTGGCCCAGTGGTCTCATTTAGTATGCAGCTGCTTCGTGTGTTTTCAGGTGTCTTCAGACAGGCGGAGTCTCAGGCCGAGGTCTTTCCCATCACCTGTGACCCTTTTACTGGGGATGCTGGGGACTGAACCTGGGACCTTCTGCATGCCGATCAGATGCTCTTCCACAGAGCCACGGTCCCACGCCCCCTCCCTTACTAAACTGCCAACTCCCGCAGTGTCAGGATCGGCGAGTCAGCCGACGAATGCCGGAGAATCAAATTTAGATCGCTGTTCTTGATTAGCACGAACAGCCTTTCTGTGGAAAGCACAGCTTGCTTTTTCGTGGCGTGAGGGATCCGGTGGCTTCCCCGCTTCTGGCTCCGGAGTCGTTGCGGGACGGCCGCGTCACGACGCGCAGCCTGGTGGAAGGCGCCGAAAGTCCCAGAACTGAACAACCTGTTTTATTTGCCAGCCAGTGTCTGCTGTGACGGGGGTATGATGTGGGAGGCCATATGGATGGCTGACAGTATGTTCATCCCTCTCTGTGGGCTAGCCCGCCCCCTCCGCCAGCACCAATTCCCTGATCGAATTAGCAGCACCACATGGTGCCTCTGAGGAGGGGAAAAAATGGGGAGGGAGATCCTGATAAGGCCTAGAGAGTCCCGGGTGACATGACTGCAGAAGGGAATGGAGTGAAGACAGTCTGTGGAAATCAGGAAGGAGGGTTCAGAGATTCTCTGGAGGGACGTTAGGAATGCTAGTTGATATTCAGCAACTGAAACAGATTGGTTTAGGTCCTTGACAGTACAAATGCTGTTGGTCTGCTGTAGAAGAAGAAGAGAAGAGATTGGATTTATACCCCGCCCTTCCCTACCCAAAGGAGTCTCAGAGCGGCTCACAAACTCCTTTCCCTTCCCCTCCCCACCACAGGCACCTTGTGAGCAATGTTCCCTCTAAGCTGAGTTAGTGTGAGCTAACTCACAGTTTTTTTTAGCCTCCAGCTCACACATTTTTGTCTCAGCTCAGGAAGGATGGCTCCAGAGGAAAGCAATTTATGCAGCAGCCAAATCGCTCACTCACAACTTTAATGCCAGTAGCTCACAAAGTAGAATTTTTGCTCACAGGACTCCACAGCTTAGCGGGAACATTGCTTGTGAGGTAGGTGGGGCTGAGAGAGCTCTTTCGAGGACGGCTCTTAAGAGAACAGCTCTGAGAGAACTTGTGACTGACCCAAAGTCACACCAACAGCTGCATGTGGAGGCGTGGGGAATCAAACCCTGTTCTCCCAGATTAGAGTCCTAACCACACCAAACTGGCTCTCAAACGCTACACCAAACTGGCTGCCAATGGAGATTCGTCCTGATAGCTCAATGGAACCTCCATGTTCAGAGGCAGTATACCTCTGAGTATCAGGTGCTTCGCTTGGGAGTTCCCCGGAGGCACATAAGAAGAGAGAATGCTGGATTAGGTGGTTTTGACACACCCAGACTCTGCTTATGTGAGACAAGGAGAATGCGCCAAGTCAGCATGGAGGAAACTAACTGCTCTGTCCGGGACATTCCATTCCTCCTCTTAAACATCAAAGCCTTCCATAGGCCCTGGCTACAAAGTTGCCTCCCCAGAATTGGGGAAATAACAAACTGTAGTTTTCGTGAAGCCAAGGAAGATACCTAGGGTTGCCAACTTCCGGTTGGGGCCTGGAGATCTCCCAGAATTACAATTGGTCTCCAGGTTACAGACACCAGTTCCCCTGGAGAAAATGACTCCTTTGGAGGGTG
>NW_015166626.1:12456-14678 GCF_001447785.1 Gekko japonicus | reverse complement strand
GGATGACCTTGGGCAACCCAAGTTCTGTCAGAGCTATCCTTGAAAAAGAGCAGTTTCTGTCAGAGCTCTCTCAGCCCCACCTCCCTCACAGGGTGTCTGTTGGGGGGAGGGGAAGGGAAAGGCGTTTGTAAGTCGCTCTGAGACTCCTTTGGGTAGTGAAGGGCGGGGTATAAATCCAATCTCTTCTCTTCTTCTTCTTCTTTGACTAGATTTGAACTCAGAATCACAGCTGGCTGATTTGACTAGGAAAAAAAACTATTTATGCATGTGTATGCATGTCCCTGACTTCTGCTTGGCTAGAGAAGAAGTCCTCGTTTCTGGGTTTGTTATCAGATGCCTCCACGAGGCAACCGAAAAGGCGAGGTCACTGCCTACACAAAAACATGTGGGCTTCGGAGATCCTCTGAGAATGTTTGACCACAGTCAAATAAGAGGAGGTCAACTGATAACATTTGATCAGTGACTAATGTTGACGCCGTCAAGCGACCTCAGTTCCGCACGGGGAGTGCCTTTTCCCTGCGATTTGTCCCAGATGATCAGAATCCCTGTTCTGGCTTTAGAGGAAACCCCGAGGATTGCCTTTCGAAAAGAAGGTTTTGAGAAGGAGATGTCAACAGGAAGATTTCAGCCCCCACTCAGTAATCTCTAGAAGCTTAATCTTCACCAGGAGTTAGCACATTTTAACTGGCCCCACTGGTCGACCTCTTGATGGAACCTGGGTTTTGGGTGCTGTGGACACAGAGTGTTGGACTGGAGGGGCCATTGGCCTGATCCAACATGGCTTCCCTTATGTTCTTATGTCTGGGGCAGGGATCCTCTGCCTTCTTGGTGCTTCGGGGGCAATAGTGGGAGGGCTTCTGGAGTTCTGGCCCTGCTGGTGGACCTCCTGATGGCTCCTAGGTTTTGGCCACTGTGTGACACAGAGTGTTGGACTGGATGGGTCACTGGTCTGATCCAACATTGTTTCTCTTATGTTCTTATGTCTGGGACAGTGATGTTCTGTAGTCTTGGTGCTTTGTGGGGGCCACAGTGGGGGGGCTTCTGGAGTTCTGGGCTTGCTGGTGGACCTCCTGGGGGCCTCCGGGTTTTGACCACAGTGTGGCACAGCATGTTGGACCGGATGGGCCATTGGCCTGATCCAACATGGCTTCCCTTATGTTCTTAACATCGGCGCAGAGCTATGAGGATTCATTTGCACTGATGGTATCTAGGGTTGCCAACCTCCAGGTGGGACCTGGAGATCTCCTGGAAGTACAACTGCTCTCCACTATACCACACCGGCTGTTACTGTGTGATTCTTTAGGGTTGCCAGCCTCCAGGTGGGGCCTGGAGATCTCCCGCTATTACAAATGATCTCCAGACAGAAGGAGGAGGAGATGTTGGATTTATACCCCTCCCTTCACTTGGAGTCTCAGAGCAGCTTACGCACTCCTTTCCCTTCCCCTCCCCACAACAGACACCCTGTGAGGTAGGCAGTGTTCCCTCTAAGCTGAGTTAGTGTGAAGGACTGCCCTTGAGAGAGCAGCTCTGACAGAACTACGGCTTGCCCAATGTCCTCCAGCCAGGTGCAAGTGGAGGAGTGGGGGAATCAAACCCGGTTCTCCCAGATTAGATTCCGCGCACTTAACCACCACACCAAACTGGCTAGAGACCAGTTCCCCTGGAGAAAATGGCTGCTTGGTATGTTTCTCCCGAACAGGAGTAAAAGCAGCTTGAATTGGGGGAAAGCACAGGGTAGGGGAAGTTGGAGAGTCCCTTTCCTTCTGCCCTGGCCCTCCCCTTCAACTTCCAGGCTCCGCGGCAGGAACAAGAGCCACGAAACTCTCGGTGATTCACCTTTCTGCTCTAAGGCACCTGGCCGGGCCTCTCAGCTCACTGCAGCTGCTCTTTTTGAATCGCCGACAGCATCACGCAACACAGTTACGGCCAGGGGTCATTTCGTAGAAAAAGAGGTGCAGGAGCTCATTAGCCTAACTTATTAGCATAACTCATTTGCATATGCCACACCCCCTGCCATCACTGGAAGTGTGTCAGAAGGCAACACCCACCACTTAGGCTCCACTGGACTCTTTTGGATTGCTAGCTACTTGGGGGGACGACATGTGCAGATCTGTCCTCGCAGAGGACGGAGAGCTTGTACCGGAATAAAACTTGGTCTTAAAGGTGCCACTGGAATGTTTTGTACTGGGGGCTGGGGGAGCTCTGCAACTTACCTGGCTGCT
>NW_015166626.1:11235-12426 GCF_001447785.1 Gekko japonicus | reverse complement strand
GGGGGTGGGTAGCTCTGCAACTTACCTGGCTGCTTCTTGCTCCTTGTGGCCTGACTGAGGGCTGCTGGGAGCAGGGGGCAGGGCTTGTTGCATGTGCCCACCCCCTGGGCTCCTTACTGCCGGAGCGCCACTCCTGTGCGCTCCCGCAGGAAATGACCCCTGTTTACGGCACAACTGGGAGCAAATTCCTAAAGCGGACAGAGTTCCGTGACGTAAGATGCAAGGGGGTGCAGGATTTCACCCCCACACATTCTGCTTTTATCAACATGCACAGACCCTCATCCCCTGCTTTAGCGTGAACAACTAGTCACCTAAAACTTAGGGTTGCCCCCAAAAAAACCACCCCGCTATCACAACTGATCTCCAGACAATAGACATCAGTTCCCTTGGAGACAGTGGCTGCTTCAAAGGGCGGGTTCCGTGACATTGTACCAAGCGGAGGCCCCTCCCCTCCCCAAACCCCACCCTCCCCAGGTCCCACCCCCAAAGTCTCCAGGTATTTCCCAATCCGGAGCTGGCGACCCTACTAAAACGACAAGCTGATTTCTCCACCATGGCCCAGGCTAGCGGTTGCTATGTAGAGGCAGGCAATGGCAAACCACCTCTGAATGTCTCTTGCCTTGACCTGGATGGCCCAGGCTAGCCCGAGCTCGTCAGATCTTGGAAGCTAAGCAAGGTTGGCCCTGGTTAGTACTCGGATGGGAGACTGCCAAGGAAGACCATAACAACACAAGAGAAGCCCATGTTGATCCGGTGTTGAATTAGAACATCTTCCAATTGTGGACTAAAAAAATCTCTCTGTGACTATCTAATCAGAGCTGGAGTAGCTCTGATTAGAAGAAGGGATTGGATTTATACCTCGCCCTTCACTACCCAAATGTTGGATCAGGCCAAAGGCCCATCCAGTCCAACAGCCTGTGTCACACAGTGGCCAGAAACACCAGGGGCCATCCGGAGGTCCAGCAGTGGGGCCAGGACACTAGGAGCCCCCTCCCACTGTTGCCCTCCCACTGTTGCCCCGCCCCCAAGCACCAAGAAGACAGAGCATCCCTGGCCCCAGACATAAGAACATAAGAGAAGCCAATGTTGGATCAGGCCAGTGGCCCATCCAGTCCAACACTCTGTGTCACACAGTGGCCAGAAATACCAGGTGCCATCAGGAGGTCCAGCAGTGGGGCCAGGACACTAGGA
>NW_015166626.1:10922-11123 GCF_001447785.1 Gekko japonicus | reverse complement strand
CCATATGCTCATCCAATCCCCCCTTGAAGCTGTCTATACTTGTAGCCACCACCACCTGCTGTGGCAGTGAATTCCATGTGTTAATCACTCTTTGGGTGAAGAAGTAGAATTTTTTGCTCACAGGACCCCACAGCGTAGCGGGAACATTGTGTGTGAGGTAGGTGGGGCTGAGAGAGCTCTTCCCAAAACTGCTCCTGAGAG
>NW_015166626.1:10622-10768 GCF_001447785.1 Gekko japonicus | reverse complement strand
AGAGCTCTTCCCAAAACTGCTCCTGAGAGAACAGCTCTGCAAGAACTTGTGACTGAGCCATGGTCACCCAGCTGGCTGCACATGGAGAAGTGGGGAATCAAACCTAGTTAACATAAGAACATAAGAGATGCCAATGTTGGATCAAG
>NW_015166626.1:9975-10252 GCF_001447785.1 Gekko japonicus | reverse complement strand
GACCAAGGCAGTCCAGGGTCGCTACGGAGAGGCAGGTAATGGCCAGCCACCTCTGTTCATCTGCTCTGACCAGGATGGCCCAGGCTAGCCCAGTCTTATCAGGTGTCAGAAGCTAAGGATGGTGGGCCCTGGTGAGTACTAGGATCAGAGACCACCCAGGAAGTTCAGGGTTGCTACGCAGAGGCAGGCAAAGGCAAGCCACCTCTGTCTGTCTGCCCTGCCCTGGATGGCCCAGGCTAGCCGGATCTCATCAGATCTCGGAAGCGCAGCAGGGTCG
>NW_015166626.1:6866-9738 GCF_001447785.1 Gekko japonicus | reverse complement strand
TGTTCGTTGCATCGATGACACTGTCTAACCATCTCATCCTTTGCCGTCCCCGTCTTCTTTGACCTTCAATCTTTCCCAGCATCAGGGTCTTCTCCAGTGAGTGCTCCCTTCTCATTGGGTGGCCAAAATCTTTGAGCTTCAGTTTCATTATCTGGCCTTCCAGGGAACAGTCAGGGTTGATTTCTTTTAGGATTGACTGATTTGATCTCCTTGCAGTCCAAGGGACTCTCCAGATGTCTTCTCCAGCACCATAGTTCAGAAGAATCTATTGTTCAGCACTCGGCCTTCCTTATAGTCCAACTCTCAGAGCCATACATGACTACTGGGAATACCATTGCTTTGACCATGCGGCTGTGACTTGGTAGCAAAGACAAAAACAAAAGCCCCCCCCCCAAAAAAAACTGGGCTTGCTATTCTTCTACTATGCACCTGTGGCGTCCACATGTTGCATGCACGGGGGGGGGGGATGCGTCCACAAGCCAGCAAAGCAGAATTCCAAATGCAGCCCTACCTGCGTCTGTCAAACCGTCCCTCCCGGACCGGCTGCTGAGACGGCTCTTTGCAAATTTGCAATCTTCTGCCTGGTCCGACCACACCCCGGGGAATCGGGGCCGGTCACCCCACCCTCCTCAAGGCAATCTCACCAGTCAGCTCTCTTCTTCTGCTGCCCCAAGCAGAGAGCCGTTCAGGTGTGCCGTGTGCCAGACGAATCCCGTGCCAGATTGGAGAGAAAACGGGAATGAAGCCGCCCGGCTAGTTGAAAGGTGCAAGCCAAGCTTCACGCCGCGGGACTGGTTGAAAGGCAGAAAGCAAAACTCAGCTATATGTATCGTACTGCCTTGTACCGAATCAGACCTTTGGTCTAGCTTTGGTCAGGGTTGTCTGATCGGACTTGCAGTGGCTCTCTGGGGTCTCAGACAGAGGTCTTTGATATAGAATGAGAGAATCAAAGAGTTGGAAGGGTCCCTAGAGGGCATCCAGTCCAACCCCCTGCTCAGTGCAGGATCAGCCTAGAGCAGTGATGGCGAACCTTTTAGAGACCGCATGCCCAAACTGCGACCCAAAACCCACTTATTTATCGCAAAGTGCCAACGCGGCAATTTAACCTGAATACTGAGTTTTACTTTAGAAACTTTATTTCTACATTAACTTAAGATGATCCAAACAAAGTAAGGAAAGCAATCCCAAATGCTTTCATTTACTTAAATTTTTTTGGCAGAGAATTCGACACTTTAATGACTCTGGGGCTGGGGCGATGGCACGCGTGCCCACAGGAAGGGCTCTGAGTGCCACCTCTGGCACCCGTGCCATAGGTTCGCCACCAATGTTCCCTCTAAGCTGTGAAGTCTTGTGAGCGAAAATTCTACTTTGTGAGCTACTGGCAATAAAGTTGTGAGCGGGCGATTTGGCTACTGCATAAATTAGTTTGCTCTAGAGCTGTCCTTTCTGAGCGAAGGCAAAAATGTGTGAGCCGGAGGCTAACAAACTGTGAGCTAGCTCACACTAACTCAGCTTAGAGGGAACACTGTTCGCCACCACTGGCCTAGAGCATCCCTGACAAGGGTTTGTCCAGCCGCTGCTTGAAGCGCACCACCTCCCCAGGCAGCCGACTCCACGGCTGCACAAGTCTTACTGTCAAAACTTTTTTCATCATATCCAGCCAATTCCTTCCCGTCCTTCATTTCAACCCATCCTTGCGAGTCCTCTCCTCTGCTGCCCACAGGAACAGCCGGGCTCCCTATCCTCCTCCGAGTGACACAGACCTTCCGATACTCCAAGAGAGCCATCCTGTCCCCCCTCAGCCTCCTCTTCTCCAGGCCGAATCTTCTCAAAGTCCCTCATCCTTTCCTCGTAGGTCAGGGGTGGCGAAACTTGCTCAATTTCAGAGCCGCGTAGAATAAACGTCAGATGTTTGAGAGCCGCGAGACACGAACCGATATTACACTTTTTTATTTTAAAATACGCACGTTTGCTTTCGATGACCATTCAATGAGACTGCCAAAACTGAAAGGGGTAAAGACAGCTATTGATAATGATAGTTATCGGTCCAGTTATCTTTATTTGTTTGCTGATGGTATTAATTTGTCTAAGAGAGAGAGAGAGAGAGAGAGAGAGAGAGGTGGAAAGAAAGAATGAAAGGTGGAAAGAGAGAGAGAAACAAAGAAAGCAAATAGATGGGAGGGAGGGAGAAAAAGGATGCCTTCGTTTCCCCAGCTGCCCTGCCAGAAGCCACGCAATATGTGTGGAAGAGCCGCATGTGGCTTCTGAGCCACAGTTTGGCCACCCTTGTCATAGGGCTTGGCTTCCAGGCCCCCAATCATCCCCATCGCTCTCCTCTGCACCCGCTCCATTCTGTCCACATCCTTTTCGAAGCGAGGCCTCCAGAACTGCACACAAGACTCCAGGTGCCACCTGACCAATGCGGTGTACAGCAGGACCTTTGACATCTTGACATTTGGAAATCACCTCCTGCCTGGTCCTTTCAACTGGAGATGCCAGGGACTGAACCTGGGACCTTCTGCAGGCCAAGCAGAGGCTCTACCACTGAGCCACAGCCCCTCTTGACAGCTCTCCAGGGTCTCAGGCTGAGGTCTTTCCCATCACCTCCTGCCTGGTCCTTTTAACTGGAGGTGCCGGGGATTGAACCTGGGACTTTCTGCAGGCCAAGCAGATGCTCTTCCACTGAGCCATGGCCCCTCTTGACAGCTCTCCAGGGTCTCAGGCTGAGGTCTTTCCCATCACCTCCTGCCTGGTCCTTTCAACTGGAGGTGCCGGGGACTGAACCTGGGACCTTCTGCAGGCCAAGCAGAGGCTCTACCACTGAGCCACAGCCCCTCTTGACAGCTCTCCAGGGTCTCAGGCTGAGGTCTCT
>NW_015166626.1:0-6046 GCF_001447785.1 Gekko japonicus | reverse complement strand
ATCAGGTTATTGCTCCATCAGACTTAGTATTGTCTACTCAGATTGGCAGCGGCTCTCCAGGTTCTCAGGCGGAGGTCTTTCCCATCACCTCCTACCTGATCCTTTTAGCTGGATATGCCGGGGATTGAACCTTGGGACCTCCTGCACGCCAAGCAGAGGCTCTGCCACTGAGCCACGGCCTCTCTCCTTATCTGGAGCTTGTAATTTGGATTTAAAAGGCAAAGACTGTCTCCCCTGCACTATTACTGATGAAATACCCTCACACACACACTCACTGTAGGGCCAAAGTAGACCAGAGAGAGCTGGCCTTGGCAATAACCGGTTAGGACCAGTGCTCCCGCTAAGCTGTGGAGTCCTGTGAGCAAAAATTCTGCTTTTGTGAGCTACTGACCTTAAAGTTCTGAGCAAGTGATTTGGCTACTGCATCAATTAGTTTGCTTTGGAGCCCTCCTTCTTGAGCGAAGACAAAAATGTGCGAGCCGGAGGCTAAAAAACTGCGAGCTGGCTCACACTAACTCAGCTTAGAGGGAACACTGGTTAGGACTCAAACCTGAGGCATGGGAGGGGGGTGGCAACGATAACCCTTTGCCCCTGCCACATGGTGTCGGTCCCTTCCCCCTTCCCCGAAGCTGGTATTTGTCTGGCAGAAGTCAGTAATTGTATCTTGGTGGATGTTTGCATCCAGATAACAGCCCAGATCTGAATGCGGCGTTCCAGGGACGATCCTAATCACGGATCTCGCAGGTCACATCCAGTCTGGTCCTGCCGAGAACCATCTCCATTGTTGAGGAAACAGAACAAACGGCTGCCCTCCCCCAGCGTAAGGAAGGGACTGCGCCAGCTTCGGGGAAGGACGGTTCCAGATCGCTTAGAGACAAAAAGTCCTGTTTGCATTCATGCAACCGCAGGCCTTCTGCTTGCAAAGAAGCGACTCTCTCTGGTCTCCTTCCCTCATGCCAAAGCTCAGCCAAACTGCATTTTCAGAGCCGAGCAGAGCCATGCTCCCTCTAAGCTGTGGAGTCCTGTGAGCAAAAATTCTACTTTGTGAGCTGCTGGCATTAAAGCTGTGAGTGAGTGATTTGGCTGCTGCATACATTAGTTACTCTGGAGCCCTCCTTCCTGAGCTAAGACAAAAAGGTGTGAGCCGGAGGCTAAGAAACTGTGAGCTGGCTCACACTAACTCAGCTTAGAGGGAACACTGGAGCAGAGACCTTTACTTCAGCCAAATTTCTCTGAAGAAGAGAAGAGATTGGGTTTATACCCCGCCCTTCACTGCCCGAAGGTGTCTCAGAGCGGCTTACAAACTCCTTCCCCTCCCCACAACAGACACCCTGTGAGGTAGGCGGGGCTGAGAGAGCTCTTGACAGAAACTGCTCTTTTTCAAGAACAGCTCTTATCACAACTATGGCTTGCCCAAGGTCATCCAACCAGGTGCGAGTGGAGGAGTGGGGAATCAAACCCGGCTCTCCCAGATTAGAGTCCGCGCATTTCACCACTACGCCAAACTGACTCTACACCAAACTGGCTCTCTGTGCACCAAGTGGTCATTTTGCAGCTTGAACATACACACACCTCTTGGAATGTGGACATACTCCTGGGATAAAGCAGGCCTTTTCTCATCCGGCACATGTGGTGAGAAGATCGCCAGGAGGGTCTCTTCCAACAGAGCCATCTAGAATATTTCTGCCCCATTCACACCAAAGCCACCTCTGCCTTGAGGCAGTGTTACCTCTAAGCTGAGTCAGTGTGACCTAGCTCACAGGTTTCTTTAGCCTCCAGCTCACAAATTTTTGTCTTTGCTCGGGAAGGAGGGCTCCAGAGCAAACTAACTGATGCAGTAGCCAAATCGCCCGCTCACAACTTTAACACCGGCAGCTCACAAGGTAGAGGTTTTGCTCACAGGACTCCACAGCTTGCAGGGGTGTCGAACTCACTGGAAATGTATTATTTAAAGTTTTTTTAAAAATCTTTAACTGTATTCGTCTGTGTCCTTTATAAAGTTTATATCTCCGCTACCTGGCATTTACCTTTTAAGAGACATGTGGCCCAACAAGGTCTTATTTATGTTATATCCGGCCCTCATAACAAATGAGTTTGACACCCATGGCTTAGAGGGAGCATTGGCTTTAAACCTCCCCCCCCCCAATTCTGTAATTTTCTAAGGTGGCCAGCGCCCCCCCTGGCCAGTGTTCCCTCTAAGCTGAGTGACTGTGAGCTAGCTCACAGTTTTGTAGCCTCCGGCTCACACATTTTTGCCTTAGCTCATGAACAAGGGCTCCAGAGCAAACTAATGGATGCAGCAGCCAAATCGCTCGCTCACAATTTTAATGCCCGGAGCTTACAAAGTCGAATGTTTGCTCACAAGACTCCACAGCTTAGAGGGAGCATTGCCCCTGGCCACCAGTGGGGGTGGAGGTAGGGTCGCCAGGTCTAAATTGGGACCCTCCTGGAGATTTGAGGACCCACCCTGGAGAGGGCAGGGAGCGCAGCCTCAGTGGGGTGCAATGCCACAGAGTTTACCCTGCATAGAATCATAGAATGTTAGAGTTGGAAGGGACCTTGCAGGTCATCTAGTCCAACCCCCTGCACTCTGCAGGAGCAGAGCCGAAAGATAGCCCTACAACATACCCGAAAGAGGGTCGTCCAGCCTCCGCTTGAAAACGTCCAGCGAAGGAGCATCCACTACCTCCCAAGGCAGACTGTTCCACTGCTCAACCACTCTTACAGTTAGGACGTTTCTCCTGATATTTAGCCGGTAACGACTCCCTTGTAATTCCCACCCATTAGATCTAGTCTTGCAATCCGGAGCAAGAGAGAATAGATCCACTCCCTCTTCTACATGACAGCCCTTCAAATACTTGAAGACTGCAATCGTGCCCCCTCGAAGCCTTCTCTTTCCCAGGCTAAACACACCCAACTCTTTCAGCCTTTCCTTGTAAGACTTGGACTCCAACCCTCTCACCATCCTGGTTGCCCTCTTCTGGACACGCTCGGGCTTGTCAACGTCCTTCCTAAAATGTGGTGCCCAAAACTGGACATAGGACTCCAGGTGAGGCCTGGCCATAGCAGAATAGAGCGGAACCACCACCTCCCGTGATCTGGACACATCCATTTTCTCCAGGAGAACTGATCTCTGGAAATGAGCTGTAACCCCCGGGGATCCCCAGCCTCCACCTGGAGGCTGGCATCGTGAAATATTTCCTATAACAGGAATTCCCAGTATGGGCTCCTCCTCTTCGCATCTCCGAAGAAGTGAGCCGTGACGCAGGACAACTCATGCCAGAAATAAATGCCTTTCATGTGCCACGGTTTCAGGTTTCTCTCGCCCTTCCTCCAAGGAGAAGCAGCCCACCAGGTTCACCTTTCCTCATTTTCCCGTCACCGCAGCCTGTAAGGTGAGAGGTCAAGAGGGAACCGCTAGCCCAAGGTCACCAAAGTGGGGGTCTGAACCAATGTTCCATCGAAGCTGTGGAGTCTTGTGAGCAAAAATTCTACTTGGTGAGCTACTTGGCATTAAAGTTGTGAGCCATTTAGCTGCTGCAGAAATGAGTTTGCTCTGGAGCCCTCCTTCCTGAGCTAAGACAAAAATGCGTGAGCCGGAGGCTAAAAAACTGCGAGCTGGCTCACGCTAACTCAGCTTAGAGGGAACACCGGTCTGAACCTGGATTTCCTACTCCGGGGCACTGACCACGCAAAGCATAAGCTTGGCACCCCCTTTCCCTGGCTGTTCTTCGGCCTCTCCTAGTTGCAAGAGAAATGTTGTCTCTGTTGAATGCAATTTAACTGTAACTCGCCCCAAACGAACTTTCTACTAGCAATTGTGCTTTGTTATTGACCTACGAAGAAAAAATATGTGAGCATCAGGCTTCCTTTCTACTCTTACAGATGAGACCAAACACTGGAAATCATCTATAGAATCTTGTTCAGAAGAAGAAACGTCGAAAGGACACAGGACATTCCGGAGCACGTCGTTAACATCATCTGCTTCGTGCAAAACCACTTCTGTGTAATTGAAACTGACTGTATTTTTGTATCCCAACCTTGTGAAAAAAGCATTTCACTTTAACTTATTGAAACAACATATATTTTCTTTTTGCAGTGCTGTATTCTTTAGTTTGGCGCACTTATCACTGTAACAATCCCTGTTGAATGCCTGCCTGGCATGCAGCTAGAGAAACCCTGCTGGAAAGCGAAAAACATACTTTGAGCCTCAACTTCTGAGAGTAAGAAAAAAGGCAAAGCTAGGAACTAGTATTGGCGTTCTCTCTCAGCCTCCCTCTCTCCAGACCGAATGCTCCTAGCTGAAATCTGCCAACTGGTTAATCAAAGAAAGGGAGACAAAAGCCACCTGGCTGGCAGTCATTGTTACCTGTTCCAGGTGCGGAGTTCAGACTGCAGACGGCTGGTCGGAGTGCCTCCTGTTCCCTGCGAGCTCCTCTCTCAACTGCAGGAGTTCCCGCAACGTCCCAGCTGACCTAAGGGCTCAGGTAACCTCGTTGCACAACTTCCTGTTTACACTCACCTGGGGAATTTTCCTTCCTGTCCTTGCTGGCTGGCTGGCTGAGTGAGAGAGAGAGAGAGATTCATGTGTGGGTGTGAAGCAACAGAACACAGTTGGAGTCCAGTGGCACCTTGAAGACCAGCAAAGTTTTATTCTGGGGACCAGCTTTTGCAGGCACGCACAGCAGTTCGAGACCCGGGTGCCGCATGACGGAGTGAGCTCCCGTCTCTAGTTCCAGCTCCTGCCAACCTAGCAGTTCGAAAGCAAGGAATTGCAAGTAGAGAAATAGGTACCACTTCGGTGGGAAGGTAACAGCGTTCCGCGCGCCTCGGAGTCTAGTCATGCCGGCCACATGACCACGCCACGGAAACGTCTTCGGACAGCGCTGGCTCTTCGGCTTTGTAACGGAGATGAGCACCGCAACCCTAGAGTCGGATTCGACTGACTTTCGAGCAAGGGAAACCTTTACCTTTACCTTTAAATAGATACCACTTCGGTGGGAAGGTAACAGTGTTCCGTGCACCTTGGTGTTTAGTCATGCTGGCCACATGACCACGGAAACACCTTCGGACAGCGCTGGCTCTTCGGCTTCGAAACGGAGACGAGCACCGCAACCCTAGAGTCGGATTCGACTGGCTTTCAAGCAAGGGAACCTTTACCTCTACCTTTACTTACAGTTCTTCTGATGCATGTATCTGAAGAAGTGTGCATACACACAAAAGCCTATAGTCAAGGTAAAGGCTTCCCTTGCTCGAAAGCCAGTCGAATCCGACTCTAGGGATGCAGTGCTGCTCGTCTCCGTTTCCAAGCCGCAGAGCCAGCGCTGTCCGAAGACATTTCTGTAGTCATGTGGCCGGCATGACTAGATGCCGAGGCGCACGGAACGCTGTTACCTTCCCACCAAAGTGGTATCTATTTATCTACTTGCAGTTTCTTGCTTTAGAACTGCTAAGTTGGCAGGAGTTGGAGCCACAGAGGGGAGCTTGCTCTGTCACACGGCACTTTGGGTCTCAAACGGCTGAACTACCGACCTTCCGATCTGCAGTTCAGCGTCTTAACAACCTGAGCCACCGCAGCCCTCGAAAGCTTCTATCCAGAGTTAAACTTTGTCGGTCTTCAAGGTGTCACTGGTCTGAAGCCAGAGAGACAGAGATGAGCATGTGCTCCTTTTGCAGGCACTGATCCCCCTCCCTAAGACTTAAAGAGGCCGAGTGACAATGTTCCCTCTAAGCTGTGGAGTCTTGTGAGCAAAAATTCTACTTTGTGAGCTACTGGCATTAAAGGTGTGAGCGAACAATTTGGCTACTGCATAAATCAGTTTGCTCTGGAGCCATCCTTCCTGAGCTGAGACAAAAATGTGTGAACCGGAGGCTAAAAAACTGTGAGCTAGCTCACACTAACTCAGCTTAGAGGGAACACTGCCGAGTGGACGCACTCATTTTAATGGAAAAGGCAAACCTGACTGAAAAGGGACCTTGGTCGAAGGAAGACATCTTTGTAACTGCACGTCATAGAATCATAGAGTTGATAGGGACCTCCAGGGTC
>NW_015166625.1:32649-37407 GCF_001447785.1 Gekko japonicus | reverse complement strand
CTACGGCTTGCCCAAGATAATCCAGCCAGTTGCAATTGGAGGAGTGGGGAACTACGACTTGCCCAAGGTCATCCAGCCAGGTGCAAGTGGAGGAGTGGGGAATCAAACCTAGTTCTTCCAGATCAGAGTCCGCGCACTTAACCACTACGCCAAACTGGCTCTGAGCAAATGAGCAAATTTAAGTACTCCTGGAACCTGTGCAAGATAACAGTGATCTTGGGAAGGGAGCACAAAGAATCAGACAAATGCAGGACAACCACGAGCTATTCATCCTAAGCACAGCCTCCACCTCTGTAGACAAGGTGCTTCTGAACACCAGGTGCTGAAGACAAAACTGGGGGAGGCAATTGGCTTCCTGTCTTGCCGTGTACTTCCTAGAGGCCTCTGCCTGACCGCTGCCAGAAACAGAATGTGAGACTAGGCTGACATTTGGTCTGATCTAGCAGGTCTCTTTTTAGGACATGGGCCTCTCTCCCTGCCTCCTGATTAGCTACACAATTCAAAATATTAATGGCAGGAAGATGTGAAGACAAACCCATATGCTGGGTAGGAATGGGGGGGGGCAAGGAAAGGTAACAAGGGGTGCCCAGTGGACCGGATCATGCCTCGGCTATGGCAGGAATCTTTAGGAAAACCATCAAGTACCGTACATTTTGACCAAAGCAATATTTGCTGATCAAATCCTCCCTTCCCAATATCTCAGTAGGGGGCAAAACCTATCTTCAGGGGAAAAACCCCCCTAGTGCCAAACTTTGCAATACAACCACTAAACAGGATGCAGGGGTAACAGTAAAACCTTCCCTTCAATTAATTGAGACTGTGAGCAACACAGACATTGCCTAGAGGACAGGAGAATCGCCTCCTTATGAGAATGCTTTTTGATCCTGCCCTTATAGCTACAATCAGGGGTCATTCCCTGCTGGAGCACAGCTCCGGCAGTAAAGAGCCCAGGGGGCGGGCACATGGAACACACCCCACCCCCTGCTCCCAGCAGCCCTCAGTCAGAGCAAGAAGCAGCCAGGTAAGTTGCAGAGCTCCCCCTGGCCCCCCGGTCCAAAACAGTCCAGTGGCACCTTTAAGACCAAGTTTTATTCAGGTACAAGCTCTCCCTCCTCTGCGAGGACAGTTCTGCATGTTCCCCCCCCCCCCAAATAGCTAGCAATCCAAAACAGCCCAGGGGACCCTGGCGTGTCGCCTTCTGACACACGTCCGGAGATGTCAGGGGGTGTGGTATATGCAAATGAGCTATGCAAATGAGCTCTGCTAATGAGCTCCTGCACCTCTTTTCTATGAAATGACCCCTGGCTACAATCCTGCTTAGAAGAAAATAACAGCTGGGGAACCAAAACACATGCAAAAGTGAGCTATCACATTTCATGCCCCTTAGGAGCGCAAGATCTCAAAAAGGCACAGGGCTACTCCCACACTTGCCCCTATTTTTGTCCAGTGTCTCCCCTCCCTCTGAGATGAGCCTCCCAAGTCCCAACACATTGCCAGTTCCCCCCTTCCTGCCCTTGAAGCAAACTTGCTTTACAGCTCCTGCATGTACATCTTTCTCAAAACCACTTTTCAGAGTGGCATGTGCAGGATTACGGGTGGCACAAGGGACCATCAGGTCTACCTACAGGGTAGACGGGACAGGAGAACGGCAAGATTCTAGTAACAGCCTGAAAAGCAACTGGACGGCAGATCTCGCAGGCAACCTCCGGGAGGAAAACACAGCTGCCAAATCGACACATTGCAGCAGGTCAGCGGTAGCTCATTGCCTAATCTGAGGCCACATGGGGACATTTCTGACCTCCACCTGAGGATGTACACAGGCAATTACATGGATGACAGGGATGTTACTCCCCCCTTCCCTGGCACCACCGATGCAAACCTAATTTGAGTGACGTAACAGAATTAATACCTTGCCAATGTCTCCCGAATGAAATACTGCCACAAAGCAGTTTAAGCAGGGGTCATTTTGTAGAAAAAGAGGTGCAGGAGCTCATTAGCAGAGCTCATTAGCACAACTTAATTGCATAAGCCACACCCCCTGACATCACCGGACGTGTGTCAGAAGGCGACACCCACTGCTCAGGCTCCACTGGACTCTTTTGGATTGCTAGCTATTGGGGGGGGGACGTGCAGATCTGTCCTCGCAGAGGAGGGAGAGCTTGTACCTGAACAAAACTTGGTCTTAAAGGTGCCACTGGACTGTTCTGGATTGCTAGCTATGGGGGGGTGGGGGGACGTGCAGATCTGTTGGATTGCTAGCTATTGGGGGGGGGGGTGGACGTGCAGATCTGTCCCCGCAGAGGAGGGAGAGCTTGTACCTGAATAAAACTTGGTCTTAAAGGTCTGTCCCCGCAGAGGAGGGAGAGCTTGTACCTGAATAAAACTTGGTCTTAAAGGCACCACTGGGCTGTTTTGGATTGGGGGGGGGGGCAGCGGGGCTCTGCAACTTACCTGGCTGCTTCTTGCTCTGACTAAGGGCTGCTGGGAGCAGAGGGTGGGGCTTGTTGCATGTGCCCGCCCCCTGGGCTCTTTACTGCCAGAGCTCCGCTCCTGTGCACTCCTGAAGGAAATGACCCCTGAGTTTAAGGAACAGACCCATCATCAAACTGCATTGTCACTCGGTGAGCAGAAGGCTAATTTTAAGCCCTGCAGTATAACTGACTCATAAACATCCAGATATGTCAACCTAATACATTGTTCTTTTCACTACCAGCAACTGGAAGCTGCTCTTTTCTTATCATGCAGATTTCCACTAGGCAGATGCCTCATGCGACTCTCTACTGTACAGTGCATTCGGGGAGGGGCTGTGTGTCACGGCTCAGGTGGGGTGTCACCTGACACGGCCACCACTCTGGATTTAGGATCCCTTGAGAAGGCCCAGAGCACCCTCCCAAGACCTTCAGACCTCCCTTTTGGCCGAATAATAGGCGTGAGGACCAGGCAGAGTACAAGAAGGAAAAGGAGGTCAAACAACAAGGTGCAGAATAGTAACAGTAAGTGGGTGAAAAGAAAAGAAATCAAAGGCCCTAACGCGTCTAAATATATACTGTCCCTAGCTCACTATTCCAAGTAACACTAGACTACTCACCCTTCCCTCAGGATGAGGGTTTCTTCCTGCAACAGCTCAGCAGCCTTCCTTCTGGCTCTGCCCTCTGGGAAGAAGAACAGCTTCTGCTCTGGCACTAGCCCTTTTGTTCCCCAGCCCTCTTCTTCCCTATTGGTCAATTTTGGCTCCAAAACCTCTCAGGGGCTTCTGGGAGTTGTAGGCCCAGCCTCACCTACTGCTAGCCAGGCTCCCTGGGCCTAGTAGGCCTCTGGGGGCACAGCCCAGATCATGACCGGGGGGGTCAAGAGAAGTATTCATAAACAGTAAATAATCCTCCCTAGCATACATCACGTAAGGCTCAGATCTCCAAAACACCAGTATAGATATAAAAAGTGACTGCCTGAACGATTTCCTTCGAAAGGTTTTCAGAGAACTTCAAATACAGGCCCTGAGACTTTTACATCTTAACGTAGCAAAGGAGACTGAAAGCATCCCATTGACAAAGCTTCAGTAACAGCCGCCCGCCGGCACAAATACTTTGCATCCCTCCGCCCAAGCCCACTTACCTGGTAGGTTTTTCCAGTGTCCACCTTTGCCCACATAGATCAGCTCGTTGCCATTTGCCTCTCCATGCCAGTCATGCTCAAAGGTGGCCCCTCCATACTTCTTGAGACTTTTGCCGCACACAAACTTCTTGCAGCACTGACCGGGTACTTTCAGGAGCCGGGGGTTGGAGCAACCCAGCGCGATCAGAGGCAGCTCTAAGGGGCACAGAGGTTGGCAGCCCACAGCCCCATCAATGCAGGTGCATTGATGTTTGCAGTTGGGCTGAAAATTCTCTCCGTTCTGGTAGATGCGGCCATTGTACTCACATGTCCGGCCTTCTTGTTTGGCTAGGAGGTAGGAAGGGGGAGGGGAAAGATGTACCGATGTATGTTATTCCTGTCTTAGGAGTCAAATAAGCAATATACTCAGACATGAGGATGTGCAACTAAAGGCATATGGATTGTGTCCAAGCATCACGGGATAGGTAAAGGTAAAGGTTCCCTTCCTCGAAAGCCAGTTGAATCCGACTCTAGGGTTGCGGTGCTCATCTCCGTTTCAAAGCCGAAGAGCCAGCGCTGTCCGAAGACATTTCCGTGGTCATGTGGCCAGCATGACTAAACACCAAGGCACACGGAACACTGTTACCTTCCCACTGAAGTGGTACCTATTTATCTACTTGCAATTTCTTGCTTTCGAACTGCTAGGTTGGCAGGAGCTGGAACTAGAGACGGGAGCTCACTCCATCACGCAGCACTCGGGTCTCGAACTGCTGAACTACTGACCTTCCACAGCCTGCAGTTCAGCATCTTAACCACTTGAGCCACCGCAGCTCCTTATCATGGGATAGTGTTGCGCAAAACTACCACGCAAGGAAGGCCTTGGTGCCCAAATGTTCTCAAGGTCAGCCCATGCTCTCGCTGTGTGACCTTCATGGTCATTAGAAAGCAACAATACCCAAACAGATTGCAGAAGACCAGAGGTTCTTTTTCAATAGAGATAAGTGCAAAGTCCTACACTTAGGTACAAAAAATCAAAGGCACAGATATAGACTGGGAGGGACTCGGCTTGACAGCAGCACACGTGAAAGGGATCTAGGTGTTCTGGTTGATCACAAGCTAAACATGAGCCTGCAGTGGGATGTGGCTGTGAAGAAAGCTAATGCAGTC
>NW_015166625.1:24585-31510 GCF_001447785.1 Gekko japonicus | reverse complement strand
GCTTTTACATTGAAGCTGTTCTACTTTTAAACTCTCCCGGCTAATGTAGCCACACCCTATTATACAATATCAACCTATGAGGTTGCAGAGATAAGGTCCAATCACAATAGTTCCCGCTCCTAGAACTGGCTGTTGGTGATTGGTCGGTTTTTCCTGGGCTACCAATTACAAGTAAGCAGAGGTCATTTCAGGGGGGAATGCGGGAGAACGCAGTTCCCCCGGGTGAGGTGCAGGGGGCGGGGCACATGATGAAGCCCCGCCCCCTGCTTCCGGCCGCCCCGCTTCCAGCCCTCATTCAGCCAGGAGGAGGCAGGAGAAGAGGGAGGGTAAGTTGCTTCCTCCCCGCCTCTCCCCACCCCTGCCTGCCTGGGGCCAGGGAGGGCCTTGGCGGGGCTTCCTTGCACTCCCACTGGCCTTGCAGGTCCACTGCTGGGCCCCTGATGTCAGGGGGTGTGGCATATGCTAATGAGTTATGCTAATGAGTTCCCCTAGCTCTTTTTCTACTAAATGACCCCTGTGCTAATGAGTTTCTGCTGTTGGGTGTGGCCTATTATGCTAATGAGTTCCTGCTGGGTTTTTTCTACAAAAAGAGCCCTGGCTTTCCCCCCAATTATGGTACAAAGGTCCCGGTCACACCAGCCGGATGATCCGCCGCTGAAGAGCGGCAAATCAGAGCCGGAGCAAAAAGAACCACGGGAGCGTTATCCGACGTGCCCCTGCGGCTCCGTGCTCCAGCAGCCGATCACACGGTGCGCAGCAAACCGGCAGTAGCGCGGTTGTGCACATGTGTGGGATGGGGAATGGTGACGGCTGCGACAGCCTACCGGCGCTTCCCCGACCAGTCGCCTTCCGTTGGCCCGCATCGTCCGGTAGGTACTGCTGTTCTGCTAGTCCCTTTTTGATGCGCGTTTGTGGGCCAAAGACACGGACCGGGACCGGGGCCTGCCGCTTCCCAGATGTTGCGGTGTGATCGCGCCCGCTTGATGCGCCCCCGATCCGTCCCTCTTGCGGATCAAACCCTCCCGTGTGACCGGGGCCACTGGAGCACTTCGTTTCCCCACTAAATAAGGAACCGTTCCTTTACGTAAGAAGCAAGCGGAAGAGAAAGGTTCAGAAACAATCCCAGATAACAGGGACTGTGGTGTGTCTATAAAATGCAATAGACACAAGGAAAACCGATTGTCCGTGAGAAAGAGAGCTTATTTATTGTTTGTTGGGCGGCTTCAAGAGGGAATTAGATAAGCATATGGAGCAGAGGTCCATCAGTGGCTATCAGCCACAAGGTATAGATAGGGACTCTGGGGCAAGGGATGCTCTGTCATCTTGGTGCTTGGTCAACAGTGGGAGGGCTCCTAGTGTCCTGGCCCCACTGCTGGACCTCCTGATGGCCCCTGGTATTTCTGGCCACTGTGTGATACAGAGTGTTGGACTGGATGGGCCTTTGGCCTGATCCAACATTGGCATCTCTTATGTTCTTATGTTAATAAACATGCCTCCTAAAAATAGGCCTTGCGGGTGAGAGTGCTATCCTTTCTTAACCCATACACCTTAGGGTGGACAGGCTATTTAACCTACCAGGAAATTCTGGGGGGCATGTGTCTAATTGCCCCTTAAAGGCTGCTAGCAGCCAAGAGTAAGTGGAGTCAGACCCCAGCAGCTCCACCAGCACTGCAGGAGCTGCTTGGCTCACACCCTTCAGCAGCAGCACTGATGGGGGTCGGCTCACCAGTTGCCTCCGTCTGCACTGCCGCCACTCGCCATGCGTGAGCAGATGTCCACTATCGGTGCTGCTGTCAGCAGGGGTCATTTCGTAGAAAAAGAGGTGCAGGAACTCATTAGCATAACTCATTAGCATATGCCACACCCCCTGACCTCACCGGAAGTGTGTCAGAAGGCAACATCCACCGCTCAGGCTCCACTGGACTGTTTTGGATTGCTAGCTATTGGGGGGGAGGGGGGACGTGCAGATTTGTCCCCGCAGAGGAGGGAGAGCTTCTACCTGAATAAAACTTGGGTCTTAAAGGTGTTGAATGTCATAAGCTTCAGTATGTGTGATCATGCCAATCTATTTGACAGGTGTCTGACAGCCAGGAGAACCTGCACAAACCGGTTCTGACTGGAGGCTAAGCTGAGCAACCTCACAGTGACTCAGCAGTAAGCTGATTGGCTGGTCAGTGTGCAGAAGAAATTGTATTCTGTACATTGTTTTCCTTCTTCATGTACGAGCGTATGGCGGAGCACTTTGACGGAGAGAGCTGTAAAGATATTGTAAATAAATCACTGTACATAGTTTACCACAAGGACTGTGTGAGTGTGGTTTACTGCAGTGGAATCTTAGCAGGGTGCAAATTCGATCTTTGGTGGAAAGCTGATCCGGTGACGCTGACTGCGCGACACATCTGCGCGACAAAAGGTGCCACTGGACTGTTTTGGGCCGGGGGAGCTCTGCAACTTACCTGGCTGCTTCTTGCTCTGACTGAGGGCTGCTGGGAGCAGGGGGTGGGGCTTGTTGCATGTGCCCGCCCCCTGGGCTCTTTACTGCCGGAGCTTCGCTCCTGTAGGAAATGACCCCTGGCTGTCAGGATCTGAGCCAAGTGGCCCTGAAATGCTGGCTTTCAGCAATGCAGGGGTCATTCAGTTTGGCTTGTTCCTGAGTCACTTAAACATCCCACTTCCCCTGTACACATCTGTTCACCCTGATCCTAAAGGTCTGTGGCAGAGCGACATGGTGTAGTTAGTAGACAGTCAAATTAGGATCTGGCCCAGGTTCAAATCCCCACTCTGTCATGAAAACTTGCTGGATGACCTTAGGCCAGTCACACACATGCTCAGTCTAACCTACCTTGCAGGGTTGTTGTAGGAATAAAATGGAGAAGGGGAAAATCTATTTGTGTCCCCATTGGGGAGAAAAGAGGGGTATACGTGAAATAAAATAAAAATATACAACATTTGTGGTTTTTTAGTATTGTTTACAGAGTCTTTACTTGTCCTTGACGGCTATTATTCTTGTACCTTGTTTCATGATTTTATTTTTTTGTCTGTTTTATTGTAATGGATTATTTTAAATTCTTGCCTTCAGATTGGAGGCCTACAATGGTTCAAAGTCAAGGTGTAATTATTTTAAATAAATATCCAAGACAGAATCCACATGAAGCGGGCCAGCAACACTTAACAGACCCTGCATATGAGACTTCAGGAGATGGGAACATGTCAGTACAGTACAATCTAATCAGAACCCTATTCGTGTGTATCAAATGGTGCTTACTACCAGGAAAGTGTTCAAAGGATTGCAATGCAAGTCCATTTAATTCAATGAGTTTAGAAGTGTGCACTCTGTTTAGAGCTGCGGTGGCTCAAGTGGATAAGATGCTGAACTGCAGGCTGTGGAAGGTCGGTAGTTCAGCAGTTCGAGACCCAGGGTGCCGCATGACGGAGTGAGCTCCTGTCTCTAGTTCCAGCTCCTGCCAACCTAGCAGTTCGAAAGCAAGAAATTGCAAGTAGATAAATAGGGGTACCACTTCAGTGGGAAGGGAACAGCGTTCTGTGCGCCTTGGTGTTTAGTCATGCCGGCCATATGACCACGGAAATGTCTTCGGACAGTGCTGGCTCTTCGACTTGGAAACGGAGATGAGCACCGCAACCCTAGAGTCGGACTCGACTGGCTTTCGAGCAAGGGAACCTTTACCTTTACCTTACTCTGTTTAGGAAGGAGTATACTGTAAGAAATACTGAACAGGAGATTTCAGAAAAGGGAAGGAACTACTCCCCCCCCAAAAAAAAAGGACTGTTGTGTATTTACACAATCCCAATTACAAGCACATTGTGTTTATGACCTAATCTCCAGATACAGAAATACAGAGGGGAAAATTGTAATCCACAAATTTAAAAAATCCAGTTCATCATTACTGACAGCCAGTATAACTATATGACAGTCAATCAAGCCTTTTTGTATAACATTCACAACAGCAGTATACATTCAGACATTATATCATACCATGTACAGCAATTAAAAAGTTCTTCAGGCTGGATACAAATTTCCCACCTGCCACCTGAGACCTTTGAATAATATCTGGGGTCAACACAAATGACAGAACGCTGCTGAAATTGCCTGTTACAGTGTGTCATGCCCGTGGGTTACCATCTTCCTCTGCCACCACTCTGGACTTCGGGTCCCTTGGGAAGGCCCAGAGTACCCTCCCAAGCCCAACCAAAAATGCCCGTCAAGCCGAGAAATATAGGTGTGATGACCAGGCAGAGAACATTAAACAAACGGTTTATTAATACAGTAATGGGCAAGGAAAACAAGACAAAGTGCTTAAAATATACATAACAGTGTCTAAAGGTAAATAGAACAAATCTAACGCAGCTACCTATTTCTCTTAGCTGGTTGTTATTCAAGGCCCACAGCCTTTTATACCAGGCCTGCCTGTACTCACTCTAACCCAAGTGAGGGATCTTTCTCTTACCCCAGACTGTCCTCTCAGCGAAGCTCTATGAGAGAAAAGAACGCAGTTCCACAGCCCACACAGGTTTTTTAGTAACAGTCTCCTCATACAATCACTGGACACCAATTGGTTTCAAACGGCGCCAAGCATTGTGGGAATTGTAGGCGGTGTCTGCTATCCACTCCCACACAGGTCTCCTGGGCCTAGGCCTCAATAGGCCTTATGTCCCAGTCCTACACAGAACATGACACAGTCAAAACCCAATGGGGCCAGTAGGCCCCTTAAGGTTACCAAGTACTTACTGCAAATTGGTGGGGGACACATGCTCTCCCGCCGGAACACTCCTGCCGATAACACACCTGCATTGCACAATCTGTCGCCCAGACGTGATGTCAGCACGCTGGGCACATAGCCGGGCGACACTCTGGTACCATCGAGTTTTCAGACCCATTGCTAGAGCGTTGCCCGGCTACGTACCTACGTCACGTCTGGGCGACAGTATAGTGCAGCGTGTATGTTTCCCCCGCGGGAATGTTCCCGCCAAAAACTATGTGCCCCCTCGCCGATTCGCGGTAGGTACTTGGTAACCCTAAGGCCCCTCTCCCTGAGCTTAACTCAGAAGATACAGACTCATTGTGGCCAAATACAGAGTTCTAACAGGTGCCTGAAGTAGGGTTGCCAAGTCTGGTTTGGAAAATACCTGGAGACTTTGGGGGTGGAGCCAGGAGAGGGCGGGGTTTGGGGAGGGGAGGGGCCTCAGCACAGTACAATGCCATTGAGTTCACCCTCCAAATGCCTGAAGGTCATATAGACGCCCTCCACTTTTGATATGACTGCTCACATTCAGGAAGGCCGTGTGAAATGTACTATTGTTTTAGGGCACTGATTTCTGTTGGTGTCAGAGCAGTGGGCTAGAAATTATTTGACGGGAGATCGTGTTTTTAAAGGAACGTGCACTGTTAGGTATATAGCCTAAACACCCTGAAGAGGGCAACTTCCTGGATTGCCCCTAGGAGCTCCACCTTTTCTGATTCTGCAAGCTGGTTTTCAATCCCACCAGGAAAGAGGGAGTGGTTTGCCCTGCAACCCCCCCCCCCCGACATACCTAAGGGGGATAACAGGATCCCACAGAGTGTCATCCACACTCAAAGGGAGCCACTGAGAGTCCTATAGGTACTCTACTGTCCTTGGAGATTTCATGCATCCATTTTCTGCACTGCTCCCCACATGCCTATGGATTACCAAGCCTCTTCTTCTACATCCCTGATTGGTGCCATTTCTGTTTTCATTGATCCTAAGAGATTAACCCATTAATGGCAACATAGGATAGGATAACAAGCTCCAGAGCTGGTGCTCCTCTGGAGGAAGCTGAAGGAGATTGTACAGGCTGAATCTGCATTTGTCTTTCCCACCGGTGTCCAAGCCTTTTGACTCCGTCTTCAAAAAAGCTGTCTATGTTTGGTGTCGTTTTCACACCTCAAGAGTGCTAGCATACTTTTGCACGTCCGCATATGTTTAGCGTCCTTTCGAGGCGGCTCCACTGTCACTGCACCTCTGCACTGCTTTAAAAGAATCTTCTCCAAACAACATTCAAGCAAGCATAGAGAAAGACGGCGTCACAGCAGCATGGAACTAATTTAAAAATGCAAATGCAGTTTCGACCTGTATCTTTGGCCCCACACACAAGCTGCTGTCACCAATCCTGAATGGGGGCTCTAACTGACCCCCTCCTTAATATCCTCCCTTCTTCCTCTGATTAAAACAAAACAAAACACGGAGTCATGGTCCCCCTCGAATTGGATTTCCAAAGTCTAATAACTACATCAGCAGGTTCCCTGAACCCTTGTTCACAAAATAGGGATTTTGTTTGTCATTAGATATTGTACGCTGTGCTGCTTTCTCTTGTATTGGAAGACTGTAAGACCTCAATGACCACATCAGCATCTATACAAGACAAGGCACCCCTTGACACTAAGGAAATGTTAAATCCATTTCTAAGCACTTCCTACCAGGGGTCATTTCCTGCGGGAGCGCACAGGAGCGGAGCTCCGGCAGTAAGGAGCCCAGGGGGCGGGCACATGCAACAAGCCCCACCCCCTGCTCCCAGCAGCCCTCGGTTGGGCCACGAGGAGCAAGAAGCAGCCAGGTAAGTTGCAGAGCCCCCCTTGTCCCGCCTTCAGGTACAAGCTCTCCCTCCTCTGTGAGGGCAGATCTGCACGTTTCCCCCCACACACCATAGCTAGCAATCCAAAACAGTCCAGTGGCACCTTTAAGACCAAGTTATATTCAGGTACAAGCTCTCCCTCCTCTGTGAGGACAGATCTGCACGTTTCCCCCCCACACCATAGGTAGCAATCCAAAACAGTCCAGTAGTTTTATTCAGGTACAAGCTCTCCCTCCTCTGTGAGGACAAATCTGCACGTTTCCCTGCCCCGCCATAGCTAGCAATCCAAAACAGTCCAGTGGCACCTATAAGACCA
>NW_015166625.1:24086-24529 GCF_001447785.1 Gekko japonicus | reverse complement strand
AGCTAGCAATCCAAAACAGTCCAGTGGAGCCTGAGCAGTGGGTGTTGCCTTCTGATACACGTCCGGTGATGTCAGGGTGTGTGGCATATGCAAATGAGTTATGCTAATGAGCTCCTGCACCTCTTTTTCTACGAAAGGTCCCCTGCTTCCTACCATACAGAGCAAGGGTGCAGGGACAAACAAAATCTCTTATGAGATCTAATCATCACCAGCACTAACACAAGCATGTGCCAGAAACCACTTTATAGTACCACAAGTAGAAGCTTTTTTAGAATCCTTACTTCAAAAACAATTCTTCTGTGCCTGTGTGTTAAGTACTGTCAACTCACTTCAGGCATATGGCAACCCTATTAATGACCTCCAAAACGTCCTGTCATTCATCCAGCACTATATCTTTTTTTTTTTTTTTGCATTTCAGATTGTCCCCTCATAGAGTTTTCGAA
>NW_015166625.1:11416-23390 GCF_001447785.1 Gekko japonicus | reverse complement strand
GAAGAAGAAGGAGGAAGAGGAGGAGGAGGAGGAGGAGGAGATTGGATTTATACCCCGCCCTTCACTACCTGAAGGAGTCTCAGAGCGGCTTACAAACTCCTTTCCCTTCCCCTCCCCACAACAGACACCCTGTGAGGTGGGTGGGGCTGAGAGAACCCTGACACAAACTGCTCTTTTTCAAGGACAGCTCTGACAGAACTATGGCTTGCCCAAGGTCATCCAGCAGGAGCAAGTGGAGGAGTGGGGGGATCAAACCCGGTTCTCCCAGATGAGAGTCCGCGCACTCAACCACTACCGCAAACTGGCTCTTCCCTCCCTCCCCCACTCAATCGCACAGCTTCCCTTACCCCAACAGATGCCCCTGTTGGCCAAGGGGTCAGCGCCAAAGTTGCACTCCAGGCCTTTGTGGGGATCACAGGGCACCAGCTTGTCACAGTCTTCGTTGAGCTGCCGGGCACACACCTGACAACAACCACAGTTATCCAGCACCCGGCTGACTCCAGGGGGGCAGTGAGGCAGGCCCGGGGGGCAACGGCATGTGGAGGAGCAGCGACAAGATACCTGGAGAGGCAGAGAGAATGGGGCAGTAGGGTCATTTGCCGGGCCCCGAGAGGCTATTACCCCACAAGCCGCAAGAAAGAGTTCAGAGCACCGACAAGGTCCTTCCGTGTGGGGGGGGGGGGGGGGGGTGGGACAAAAACACGCTTTTGGTGGAGAAACCTCACTACTCTGGATGCTCCGCTTCCCTTGATTCTGCAAGCTGACTTATGAAGAAGAAGAAGAAGAAGAAGAGATTGGATTTATACCCCGCCCTTCACTTGGGAGTCTCAGAGCGGCTTACAAACTCCTTTCCCTTCCCCTCCCCACAACAGACACCCTGTGAGGTGGGTGGGGCTGAGAGAACCCTGACACAAACTGCTCTTTTTCAAGGACAGCTCTGACAGAACTATGGCTTGCCCAAGGTCATCCAGCAGGTGCATGTGGAGGAGTGGGGAGTCAAACCCAGTTCTCCCAGATTAGAGTCCGCGCACTTAACCACTACACCAAACTGGTGACCTCATAGGGTTTTCTAAGACAACAGACATTTAGAGGTGGTTTGTCATTGCCTGACACCCCTAGTATTCGTCCGGGCTCTCCCCTCCAAATTGTAGCCAGGGCCGACCCTGTTTCGCTTTCGAGATCTGACGAGATCGATCGGTCTAGCTTGGGCATTTCCGTCCCCTGTGGTTGTTGTTGTTGTTCAGTCGCACTGACCCGCGCCTGCCTAGCTTTTTAAAAGTTTGTTTTAAATAGGCGACCCCAAAATAGTTTCCTACGAGATCGATCGGTCTAGCTTGGGCATTTCCGTCCCCTGTGGTTGTTGTTGTTGTTCAGTCGCACTGACCCGCGCCTGCCTAGCTTTTTTAAAGTTTGTTTTAAATAGGGGACACCAAAATAGTTTCCTACATGGCGCTGCATGCCACGGAGTCCTAGCATTCCCCCCCCCATCCCAAGCAAATCCCAGTAATCGAATCCTCGCCAGGATCAAAGCGCCCGCCACAGAGGCACTGGGTCCAAAGCGTCGGTAGCGCGGCAACCCCCGGAATCCAAAAATAAAACCTCACCTTACATTCGGTGGGGTTGTTCTATTCCTGGTCTCCCCCCAGTATGGAACAACTCCACCGGACTTAGACGAGTATTACGATCTGGCCCGATTCTGGACCGCTTACCGATGCTAGGGAACATCCAGAAGGCGGGCTTGCTGAAGGACCCGACGAGAGGCACCCACTCTCTAGGCACACGCGCGTACGGGTTTGGGAGAAACTTTTGGGAGAAACCCAGTCAATGTTCCCTCTAAGCTGTGGAGTCTTGTGAGCAATAATTCTTTTTTGTGAGCTACTCGCATTAAAGTTGTGAGTGAGCAATTTGACTACTGCATAAATTAGTTTGATCTGGAGCCACCCTTCCTGAGCTAGGACAAAAATGTGGGAGCCGGGGGCTAAGAAGCTGTGAGCTAGCTCACACTCACTCAGCTTAGAGTGAACACTGCCCCTGACCCAGGGCCGGATTTAGACTTGCTGAGGCCCTAAGCTATACAAAACCCAGAGGCCCCCTACTGTTTTAAATTACATCAGCTGGTCTCAGAAAAATTTAAAATATATACGCCTTTTTAATATTTGAAATCATATCGTCTTTTAATTTTTATTAACAAAAATAATAAAGAATGTGTTTACAAAATCACAGAAATAATCACATAATTGAAGGGTTTTAAAATGACAAATAAGGCTCCAGCAGATTGCGAGGCCCTAAGCTGTAGCTTATTTAGCTTATGCATAAATCCGGCACTGCCCTGACCCGCACAGACGGCCGAGGCGCCAGGTCAGCCAGAGCCCAAAGACTTGTGAGCGCCCTCCAACCTCTGATCGAATCTCACGACGAGTTCCGCCGGCGGATGGCTGATGCACGCAGTCATTGCGAACAACAGTAGCACCCTTCACTTACCGGAACGGAGTAGAGAAAGTCGGCTACCCATTACTCACCTGAGAGATGCATAGCAGGAAAGCAACGCTGGCCAGGGAAGGCAGCTGCATCACTGTTTCATGAGAGAGAGCAAGAGAGAGAGAGAGAGAGAGAGAGAGAGTGAGAGAGAGAGCGCTGCGAAGCCGTCCCCGCGATTTCTCGTCTCTATAAACTCCTGCGTACATCCACACCCCCCTTTTTTGTGCAACTTTCACTACCTATAAAGCAACTACGTTGTTTCTGTATTTATATTTCCCCGGGGCCCCTCCCACCTACCGGGCTAGGAGCCAATAGGAACCTCCTCGTTGGCCAATAGCAACGGTGGCGCACTTCCAAACATTCCAGGGGAGGGGCTTTGGGAAGGTGGGAGGGGTCGGATGAATAGAGTCATTCATAAAATTAGAAGGCCAGTGCATTCCGGGGCGATGCCGGTAGTCGCGCGCGGGCCAAGATGTTCCTCTAAGCAGACTAACGTTTTTATGGCGTCTGCTGAATACTCCACAGGGCACATCAGCGCATAGACATACCAGTGTGAGGAGCAGCCCAGGCCACAACCATTCCTGTCGTGCAAAAAACAACTTTGGGTGAAGGAGGGGGGGGAATACGGAAGAAAAATAAACAGATGGAGGCCCACATTTTCTTTGCCAGAGCAAGGTTTTGATCAGGGTATGAAGGCAGATCAAAGGTCGTGTAACTGCAGAGTAACAAAGGCATAGGGTTACTCTGTGCTGGGGTGGACTTGGGGTGCAGAAGACTCAGCTGGAGAGAAAGGAGACACTGCTGTGCTCCTCCTTGCTGTGAACACATCAGGCTTGAGATCGAATCCGCATTTGCATTTTTAAATTAGTTTCATGCTGCGGTGATGCAGTTTTTCTCTATGCTTGTTTGAATGTTGTTTGGAGAAGATTCTTTTAAAGCAGTGCAGAGGTGCAATGACAGTGGAGCTGCCCCGAAAGGACGATAAACATACGTGGATGTGCAAAAGTATGCTAGCACTCTTGAGGTGTGAAAAAGACACCAAATGTAGACAGCTATTTTGAAGACGGAGTCAAAAGGCTAGGACACCGGTGGGAAAGACAAATGCAGATCCAGCCTCATAAGTCTCCACATAGTGAGGCAGGGAGCCACGACTATCTTCATTTTAAAAACCGTCTCCATGGCATCTTAATTAATCCGCATGACGGAGTGAGCTCCCGTCTCTAGTTCCAGCTCCTGCCAACCTATCAGTTCAAAAGTGAGACATTGCAAGTAGATAAATAGGTACCGCTTCGGTGGGAAGGTCACAGCGTTCCGTGCGCCTTGGTGTTTAGTCACGCCGGACACATGACCACGGAAACATCTTTGGATAGCGCTGGCTCTTCGGCTTTTAAACGGAGATGAGCACCGCAACCCTAGAGTCGGACTCGACTGGCTTTCGAGCAAGGGAACCTTTACCTTTACCTATGCCTCTTTCAAACGGCTTCAGGAAATATTTTCAATTTGGTCGATTTAAGTTTCCATCACTAGATGGCGCTTTAGGTCTAGTTTCACACAGATAGTTCTCATCCATTGCTATAAGTCACAATTTTTTCAAGAGTCCTGACTCAACTATATGTCTCCACAGTGTTCTATTCTCTCTTGTTTTGTAACAAATGTTCCCCTCTCTTTTGTGTCCGTCAATTTATGCTGCCTATAGTTATTTTCCACACAACGTCCCTCATAGGGATGGAAAAGTCTGGAACCTACTTCCGGAGTGCCGACTCTAGGGTTGTGGTGCTCATCTCCGTTTCAAAGCCGAAGAGCCAGCGCTGTCCGAAGATGTTTCCGTGGTCATGTGGCCGGCATGACTAAACACCAAGGCGCACGGAACGCTGTTACCATCCCACCGAAGTGGTACCTGTTTATCTACTTGCAATTTCTTGCTTTCGAACTGCTAGGTTGGCAGGAGCTAGTAGAGTTCCAATAAAATTCTGGAAGGGATTTTTCATTAGGGTCTCTGGGCCCAAATACACCACTCTGGGACTGGAATGAGAGACCATGGAGTGGAATGACAGCCCCAGGGTGTAGCAGGAGTGTTCATGGACTGTAATAAGAGCCCACAGAGTGGAATGACAGCCCCTGGAAATAGCAGGAGCGGTCTAGAAACAGAATGAGAGACCACTGAGTTGAATGACAGCCCCTAGGGGTAGTAGAAGTCTTCTGCCACCGGAATGACAGGCCCCAGAGTGGAATGACAGCCCCCGGAGGAAGCAAAAATGTTCAGGGATTGGAATGAGATACCATGGAGTGGAATGACAGCCCCTGGAAATAGCAGGAGCGGTCTAGAAACAGAATGAGAGACCACTGAGTTGAATGACAGCCCCTAGGGGTAGTAGAAGTCTTCTGCCACCGGAATGACAGGCCCCAGAGTGGAATGACAGCCCCAGGGTGTAGCAGGAGTGTTCAGGGACTGGAATGACAGGTCCCAGAGTGGAATGACAGCCCCAGGGTGTAGCAGGAGTGTTCAGGGACTGGGATGAGAGACCACAGAGTGTAATGACAGTCCCTGGGTGTAGCAGGACTGTTCAGGGAATGGGATGAGAGGCTCCGGAGTGAAATGACAGCCCCAGGGTGCAGCAGGAGTGTTCTGGAACTGGAATGAGAGACCACGGAGTGGAATGACAGTCCCAGTGTGAAGCAGGAGTGTTCAGGGACTGGAATGAGATACCACAGAGTGGAATGACAGCACCTGGAAGTGGCAAGAGTGGTCTGGAAATGGAATGAGAGACCACGGAGTGGACTGACAGCCCCAGAGTGCAGCAGGAGTGTTCAGAGACTGGAATGAGAGGCCACAGAGTGGAATGACAGCCCCAGGGTGTAGCAGGAGTGTTCAGGGACTGGAATAACAGGTCCCAGAATGGAATGACAGCCCCAGGGTGCAGCAGGAGTGTTCTGGAACTGGAATGAGAGGCCACGGAGTGGAATGACTGCTCCAGGGTGTATTCTCAGAAGTGTTACCTGTTCCACGCGCAGGGCCGGAGAGACAGGCAGAGATCAGGAGTCTCAATGCGTGGATGAGACGATGGTGTAGGGGGGAAGGGTTCAGGTTTGTTAGGCACTGGGATACTTTTTGGAACAAGAGGGAGCTGTACAGGCGAGACGGTCTCCACTTGTCCCGAGAAGGAACCAGGCTGCTGGCACTTAAAATCAAAAAGGTGGCAGAGCAGCTTTTAAACTGAATATTGGGGGAAAGCCGACAGGAGATGAAAAGTCTCTGGTTCGGGTTGGCTCATCTGAGAGAGGTGAGGGGGTACCGGTTGCTTTTCTACAGGGAGGTGGATTGAAATTGTCCACAGAGGCCATGGCTGGTGACATGGACTGCCGGACAACGACTCGAGATAGCAAGAGGAAGGATGCAGGCTTAACTTGTAAGGGAAATTACAGCTGTTTCTATACAAATGCTAGAAGTGTCCGAGGTAAAATCGGGGAGTTGGAGTGCTTGGTGTCGGAGGGAAAAATAGACATTGTGGGTATTTCTGAAACTTGGTGGGATGAGGAAAATCAGTGGGACACAGTGATTCCCGGTTATATATTATATCGGAAGGATAGGGGGGGAAGGGTTGGAGGTGGGGTAGCTCTGTATGTCAGAGAGGGTATAAAGTCTAGAAAGATTGAGAGGCTAAGTGAATTGGATTCGCTTCTGGAAGTTCTATGGGTTGAAATAGGGGGGCCAAAAGGAAACTTAACACTGGGAGTTTGTTATCGCCCACCAGATCAAAAGATAGAGGAGGATTATAAAATGATGAATGCCTTAAAGATAGCAACTAGACAAAAACACTGTGTAATAATAGGTGATTTTAACTACCCACACATTGATTGGGTCAATATGTGTTCTAGTCGGGAAAAAGAGATTGAGTTTCTAGACACTCTAAATGACTGTGCTATGGAGCAGATGGTCACGGAACCTACCAGGGGAGAGGCGATCCTTGATTTGGTCCTAAGTAACACTCAAGACCTGGTGAGAGATGTAAAAGTGATTGCACCGCTTGGAAACAGTGATCATAATGTTGTTGAGTTCATCATTTGTACAAATAGAGAATTGGCCAAAAAGACTCACACAACCATTTTTAACTTTAAAAGGGGTAATTTCTCTGATATGAGGGGACACGTGGGGAGGAAACTGAAAGGAAAAGTAGAAAGGGTCAAAACAATTGGGGAAGCTTGGGATCTATTTAAAACTACGATCCTAGAAGCTCAAAAAATATATATTCCGCAGGTTAGGAAAGGCACAAACAGGTATAGGAAAAAGCCTGCATGGTTAACAAACAGAGTAATGGAGGCTGTAAAAAGTAAAAAGAATTCCTTTAAGCAGTGGAAAGCTAGTCACAGTGAGGCTGATAAAACGGAACACAGGCTATGGCAAATAAAATGCAAGTCTGAGGTCAGGCAGGCAAAAAGGGAATATGAGGAGCATATAGCAAAAAACGTAAAAACCAACAATAAAACTTTCTTCAAATACATTAGAAACAGGAAACCAGCCAGGGAGGCAGTGGGGCCCTTGGACGACCAAGGGGTAAAAGGAGTATTGAAGGATGATAGGGAAATGGCTGAGAAGCTAAATGCATTTTTTGCCTCCGTCTTCACTGTGGAAGATGAGAAGTGCTTGCCCACTCCAGAACCACTGATTTCAGGAGGGGTGTTGGAAGACCTGAGTCAGATTGAGGTGACGAGAGAGGAGGTCCTAAAACTGATAGACAACTTAAAAACTGAAAAATCACCAGGCCCAGATGGCATACATCCGAGAGTTCTGAAAGAACTCAAATGTGAACTTGTAGATCTCCTGACAAAGATATGTAATCTTTCCTTAAAATCTGCCTCCATTCCTGAGGATTGGAAGGTAGCTAATGTCACTCCCATCTTTAAAAAGGGTTCCAGAGGAGATCCGGGAAATTACAGGCCAGTCAGTCTGACGTCGATACCGGGTAAATTGGTGGAAACCATTATTAAGGAAAGAATTAGTAGGCACATAGATGAACAAAACCTATTGAGGCAGACTCAACATGGGTTCTGTAAGGGAAGATCTTGTCTCACTAACCTGTTAGTGTTCTTTGAGGGGGTGAACAAACATGTGGACAAGGGGGATCCAATAGATATTATTTACCTTGACTTCCAGAAAGCTTTTGATAAAGTTCCTCATCAAAGGCTCCTAAGTAAGCTCAAAAATCATGGGATAGAAGGACAAGTCCTTTTATGGATCAAAAACTGGCTAGTTCATAGAAAACAGAGAGTGAGTGTAGGTGGGCAATTTTCTCAGTGGAGGGTGGTAAGCAGTGGGGTACCGCAGGGATCAGTACTTGGTCCACTGCTTTTTAACTTGTTCATTAATGATTTGGAGATGGGAGTAAGCAGTGAAGTGGCTAAATTTGCGGATGATACGAAGTTGTTCAGGGTGGTGAAAACCAGTGAGGATTGTGAGGCACTCCAAGGGGATCTGTCAAGGATGGGCGAGTGGGCGTCAACATGGCAAATGGGGTTCAATGTGGCCAAGTGCAAGGTGATGCACATTGGAGCCAAAAATCCTAAATATAAATACACGTTGATGGGGTCTGAACTGGCAGAGACTGATCAAGAGAGAGATCTTGGAGTTGTAGTAGATAACTCACTGAAGATGTCGAGACAGTGTGTGACTGCAATAAAGAAGGCCAATGCTATGCTGGGGATTATTAGGAAGGGTATTGTAAACAGATCAGCCAATATCATAATGCCGCTATATAAATCAATGGTGCGACCTCATTTGGAATACTGTGTGCAGTTCTGGTCACCACACCTTAAAAAGGATATTATAGCTTTGGAAAAAGTGCAGAAAAGGGCAACTCGAATGATAAAAGGGTTGGAACACTTTCCCTATGAGGAAAGGTTAAAGCGCTTAGGGCTCTTTCGCTTGGAGAAACGATAACTGAGGGGAGACATGATTGAGGTTTATAAGATTATGCATGGGACAGAGCAGGTAGAGAAAGAGGTACTTTTCTCCCTTTCTCACAATACAAGAACTCGTGGGCACTCAATGAAATTGCTGAGTGGTCAGGTTAGAATGGATAAAAGGAAGTACTTCTTCACCCAAAGAGTGATTAACACATGGAATTCACTGCCACAGGAAGTGGTGACGGCTACAAGCATGGACGGCTTCAAAAGGGAATTAGATAAGCATATGGAGCAGAGGTCCATCAGTGGCTATTAGCCACAAGGTATAGATAGGGGCTCTGGGGCAAGTGATGCTCTGTCTTCTTGGTGCTAGGGGGGGTCAACAGTGGGAGGGCTTCTAATGTCCCGGCCCCACTGGTGGACCTCCTGATGGCACTGGTATTTCTGGCCACTGTGCAGTTCCCTTGCCGTCCACCGCATACCGACAACCCCGGGGCGGGTGGCACGAACCCTGTGGCGACCAGTGGCCCCAAAATTGCAGGACACCATACAGAAAGAGGTGGAACTGATGCAGCAACTAGATGTGATCGAACCTTCCAGGAGTGCCTGGAGGAGTCCAATAGTGTTGGTCCCGAAACTGGATAACACCATCCGATTCTGCGTCGATTATTGGGAGGTTAATAAGCTGGCCCGGTTCAACACATACCCCATGCCCAGGGCAGACCTGTTAATCGACCAACTTGGAATGGCCCGGTACCTGTCGGCCCTGGACCTGACGAAGGGGTACTGGCAGGTGCCCATGGATCCTCAGGACTGGGAGAAGACGGCCTTTGCGACCCCACAGGGGTTGCTCCAGTTTAAAGGAATGCCCTTCGGGCTCCACGGAGTGGCGGCCACCTTCCAACAGTTGGTGGACTGGGCCCTGGATCGCTGCCGGGACTTCGCGCATGCATACATTAACGACATAATTGTATGTAGTCCCAAGTGGGCCACGCATATGGACCACCTTCATCAAGTGTTACATGCCCTCCGTGAAGCTGGCCTGACGGTCAACCCCCGCAAAAGCCGGTTAGGTTTCCAGGAGTTGAAGTAATTAGGATATGTAATGGGACACGGAGCCTTGAAACCCCTCTTCGATAAGGTAATTACCCTGGAAAACCAGCCTCGCACCCACACGAAGCAGCAACTCCGTCGGTTCTTGGGATTCGTCGGGTACTACAGCCGATTCATACCACGCTTCGCTTTAATCGCTAGTCCCCTCACAGACTGTTTACAGAAAACGAGACCAAACCAGCTTATCTGGGGCCCAACCCTGCCCCCAGCTCCCAGTAGTCCTCAGTCCGGTCAGGACAAGCCGAGGGCTGCGCGTGCTGCCTCTTCTTGACACCACCACAGGCAGCCAGAAGGGTAAGTTTCGGGGGGGGCAGAATACACCACGCTGAGTGTAGGTGGTGGGGTCTTGTTTTGGGGGGGCGAGAGTGCCCAGGCCAGCTGAGGCCTGCCCAAGCTAGCCGGGGAGGTCCAATGTGGGTGGTGGGGACTTGTTTGGGGGGGGGACCCAGATCGCTTACGGCCGCAGCCAGGCTGCTCCTGTGTAGGTGACAAGGACTCATTTCGGGGCAGGGGAGAGCACCCAGGCTTGCCAGATGCCCCTGAGGCTTACGAACTACTCACTATTCCTTGCTGCCCCTGAAGGTGGAGGCTTTCTTTACCTATATGAGCTAATCCAGGAGCAAGTGCCCTCCTACCAATTAGTAAGGAACACTGGGAAGAGAAGCAGCATATCTGGCATACCAAATCTGGCATCCCCCCATGCTGCCTTGACGAAAGACCTTTATCATGAAGTACCCTTAAATTGCTGGTGGGGTGATGTATCTCTCTGGGAAACAGTCTGTAGTAGCGGCTACTGAATGAGTAAACTGGGAGCCAGGATGTCTGTAACAGCAAAGCTGCATTCTTCGTTTGCTTTCCCAGTGCTTGCATTTCTGGATCTCATGGTGTATGTCAGAATACGAGCTCAAAGAGACACACCACTTCAAAAACGTTGGGAAGGCGAGTTGGAGTTGGATTTTTGGCAGGGAGAAACCTTTAGAAAGGACGCCCGATGCAGCCGGCAACACCCGCACCAGCACGCCCTCGACAGAGAGACGCCGAGGCTCTTGAAGGGGGGCCAGGCCAGGAAGGCGGGAGGGCCGGTGGGGCCGAAGGGTGGCGCTGGCAATGGGGAATAAAAGGAGGAGTATTGTGTAGTGGGTTGCTGCGTGGATGGACGACAGACAACGGCGTAGTGCATAGCACGCTTTATTGGTACACAACACGAACAAGGACCAACGGCCGGCAGGCCAACTATATACATATCCAGGGGCACACCCCTGGGTCCCATTGGCGGGTTTGAATCTCCCGCCACAGTCCCATTGGTTCTCCCAGTGGAGGGACTAGGATCCTAGTCCCCATTGTTATTCCCGCTTCAAGCTCAGGGTGTTCGCTGGCCCCCAGTGGTGGTCAGCATACACAACAAGGAGATGCCGAGGGGCCGAGGAGGAGCAGCATGAACTGGCTAAAGAGCGCAGTGATTGCTGAGGTGGAGAGAGAGAGGGAACACGCTCAGCTGAGGACATGCCTCTTGGGACCTGGCTGGGTCCGAAGCCATGTACCCTGCTGACAGAGGGACCACCAGGGTGACGCTAAACCCTGTCCCCTGTCACGCTGAGACCTTGTTGACACGCCTCCCTTAACCCCAACCTCGCTCTCAGGGCCGCCATGCCTGCAGGGAACACCAAGGCACCATGGCCACGGGCGGGGAAGTTGGGAAGGAGGTGAGTGAGCTTGACAAAGTGGTGGAGAATATGGGCACGCTAGGTAGGCCACGTCCACACCTGCCAGGGTGGCGGCCACCGTCGGACAGGCGTGAACACCTACAGACAGCGAGTCAAGTTCCCCCACTTCATCCGAGGGCTCCTCCTTGTTGGACGATAGCCAAGCCTCCATTAAGGTACGACCCGCGGGGCCCGTCTCACCCGGAGCCATGGACCTGACCCAGTTCAGCCAGTGGTTGGTAGTGCATCAGGCCCAGCTACTGAGAGACTTAGCACAGCAGCAAAAAACGGCCCAGGCAGTCCCTCCTCCAGCCGTTGCTGCTGAGACTCAGCGACAGGAGGAGGGGCAGCAAGGGCAGTCCATGGGGTTGAGCTTTGGGGACACTCTGAGGAAGTGCTGAGTGCTGCAAGAGAAGTGAGTGTGTTAGTTGGACAGGGAATCGAATTAGGGGGTTGGGTTCACTGTTGACATTGTTAAGAATTTTTATGTAGCACTGGACATGATTTGATAGCAGGGGAGGGAGGAGTAGTTTGACTATTGCTGGGGAGTGTATTGTGCCCCCATCTTTGCTTATGTACCCAAGCTTGTAGCTATGGGCGATCTGAAGCCTGGCGGAGATCGCTCAATGCTAAATATGCCTGGTCGTTCAATCCCGGTGCTCTTGGGGAGGGGGAAGTATAGCGGTGGGCCGAGGCGAGATTTTGAGGGAAGGATGCAGAGAAATGGTATGGCTCGGCACCCTTCCTGCCTAAAGCCCATCCCCAGGGGGACTGACAGG
>NW_015166625.1:8830-11374 GCF_001447785.1 Gekko japonicus | reverse complement strand
TGCTGAACCATCTGAAGAAGCACCACCAGACGGTGCTTCTTCAGGAGAGACAGGCTGCTGCTGGGGTGCCCGGGCGGCCACCACCAGCAAGCCAGGAGGCGAGTCGTCCGGTGACCACCTCCGGCGCTCCCCTTACGCATTCAGCGATAGGGACGGGGCAGGGACGCCAAGCATCTCTGACGGAGATGTTTGGCAACGTCGGCACTAGAGTGCCTAGGGGGGAGGGAAGCAACAAGCCAGCAGGAGGGTCACTTGCCTCCCTGCTGAGATGATGGCTATAGACGGGCGCCCCTTCTCCGCAGTTGAAAAGGCTGCATAGGGCATTGCAGAAGCGTCTATACTCCAGAATACATGCCCCCTGCTCGCACCACGATGAGCAGGACCGTGATGCCCTCATTGTTCAGGGCTGCCAGGGAGCATGTGAAGGAACACTTGTCCCATGCTCATGGGAGATATGTGCACTTCATGTTCGACATATGGAGCTCCTGTCAGGTGCAAGAGTCGTATATTTTGGTGACCCTACCCTTAGAAGGGTAGGGGGCACCCTCCTCTAGCGAGGTGTGTGGAGGAGGCGGCAGCAACAGCGACGGCGGCGGCGACAGCAGGACACCGGCTGCAGTAGGAGTACCGACGGTGAAGGCGGCGTGGCATGGCATTTGCCCGGGAAAAGTAGCTTCTACTTTGATGCAGATTGGTCATTTGTTTCAGGTGACTTCCTTTCTAGGGTCAAGAAGAAGGAGACAAATCTCCATTACGTGTGTGCTTGTCTTGTCTGTAGGAAGCTTAGAAATGTATCATGTTAATTTGTAGCAATCCCGTGAACCCTTTTCCCTTAGTAATAAAGGTTTTTTAAAGGCAAAGAACTCTCTTCTTTCCAATAGAGCAAGATCCATCAAATAGTCTGAGTATTAAACAATTATTGACTATTTTACACGCACTGGTGGCAACCGAGCAAAGTTTTGGGTGGGGGAGGAAAAACTAGTGACAGGTAGAGTCAGGGCCGCTGAGTCGGCTACCGCAAGGCTCTGTTTCACATCGGGAAACTCGATGGGAAGCACACAGTGGACAACATCCAGGGCACCATCCAGAGACAGTTCAACATGTGGGTAGTCAGGGGCGTCACCAAGGGCTTCCTGGTGACCGATGGCAGCCCGAACATTAGGGCAGCAGCAGGGAAACTGGACCTGACACGCATTTTCTGTGCAGCCTCGTGGTTAAGGATTCTCTGGGGTTGAGTTCTTCAAAGACATTCAATCTGGACGCTGCCACTCTTGAGTTCTGGCATATCGTCAAGAAATGCCGGTTCATCACGAGTGATGCTCTGTCTTTTTGGTGCTTGGGGGGGTCAACAGTGGGAGGGCTTCTAATGTCCTGGCCCCACTGGTGGACCTCCTGATGGCACCTGGTATTTCTGGCCACTGTGAGACACAGAGTGTTGGACTGGATGGGCCTTTGGGCCTGATCCAACATTGGCGTCTCTTATGTTCTTACTTCTCTCGCAGTATGAAAGACCACGATCTACTGCGTGAGAAGCAGGCACTGGCAGGACTGCCGGAGCACAATCTGCTAGGTGACGTCTTCTTCCACCTGTGTCATGCTTGAATGCTTGGTGGAGCAGGAGAGCGCCCTGATCGCTGAGAGCGGGGTCATTCAGGGAGAGAACCGGCTCAATTGCGAGGAGTGGTTGACCGTCTCTCAGGCTGCGGAGGTTCTTAAGCCCTTAAAGACCTTCACAGAATTGCTCTCGTCTGACACGGCAAGTCTGGCTCTTGTCATCCCCATGGTCCACGCGGTCCATGAGGAGTTGGCCTTTTTTCTGGAGCCAGCTGCAGGACGTGGAGACATGGTTCCAGCAGTGTGTGCGCTGGTGAGAAGGCTGCATAGAGCATTGCAGAAGCGCTTTGAGTCTATACTCTAGAATAGGATCTACATGTTGGCGACCATGTGTGATCCGTGCATCAAGGGCAAGATCGCCGAGTGGGCCAACGTGTTCACTCAATGGAGAGAGATTTTCTTCGAGCGAGTTGAGCGAAAGCGAACCGGGAAGGGCACGTCGTCACGAGCTGTGGGAGAGAAGGATGCCAGCAGCTCAACTGCTGTTCATCCTCCACCTCCCCTGCTAGGCAGCATCCCCCTCACGGTTCCCACCACCAAGAACATTCCTGGGGCAGATCCTTGGTCCCTCTGGGAGCGGTGGGCACATAAGAGAGGACACGGCGGCTACGATGGTCAGGGAGTACCTTGCGGAGCCCTGTGAGCTGGAGTCCACCTGTCCACTGAGCTTCTGGGCCACGAAGGAGGCGATCTGGTGTGGCCCTGAAGCTCCTCGCATGCCCTCCAACGAGCGTGCAGAGTGAGCACATCTTTTCCCATGCGGGCAACATTGTCTGCCTGCATCACTCACGCCTGAGCCCCTGATCAGTTGAGCAGTTGGTCTTCCTGAAAGGTCGACTTGCCACTGTTCGGTGATTGAAGTGAGGACGCATACTTGTGCCTGCAATCCCCTCGGTTTGTGCTGGGAAGTTGGGTTACACAACGCTTTTC
>NW_015166625.1:0-8812 GCF_001447785.1 Gekko japonicus | reverse complement strand
GGCTAGGAATAGCCTGACACATTGCAACAAACAGCTACATAGAGAATGCTTACAGCCTCGGGATTGGAACCTGAACCTTTAAGGTTATGTCATCTAACACCAGGTATTAATGTATTAAATTAAAAAACGTAGCTTTGTTTTGTTGCCTTACGCATTTTTAGCTAAGACTGGTTTATTGCTTTCTGTCATGTTGGATGACGGGACTCAGACCAATGGATACGAACTACAGCAAAGGAGGTTTTCGTCTAAAATTGGGGAAGGACTTCCTGACACTGAGGTGCATTCGATACTGGAACAGTCTCTTTAATGAGGCAGTTGATTCTTTGTCATTGGAGGATGCCATGAATATTGTGTTGGCAGGGGGTTGGAGTAGATGATCCTGTGGTCCCCCCTTCCGACTCAAAAGAGATTAAATCATTAAAAAATAAAATAAATAAACCTTGGATCTCCCTTTGCCAGCTAAATGAGAAATCACTGTCCCGTTATCTTTATGCCTGTGATACAAACTCTATAACGTTGACCACTATTAACTACAATCTTTGCGAACAGTTGCCTACCCCCCCTATCCTACGCTCCCCCCTTCCGCCAAGAAAGGAAGGCTGGAGGTACAGAAAAGCTTCCTGGGGGTACCACTTCCTCTCACAAGGCATGGAATATCTTAAGAGCCCGTACAAAGGGCAAACAGGCAACCGCCAATCAAGCCAATACATCTGAGCCCCCAAACTCCAAGAACACATCTTGGGGCAATGGCATGACCTGAAATTGCCTAGCACCATCTATTTAGGCCAGTTGTTGTACAGTTGCATTTTTATTGCTTTAACTGTGAATGTAATTTATGATTGTGATTCGTTTCTGGTATACCACCGTGAGGTCTAGAAATAAATAAATACTAGACAGGTCTAGGTCACAGAAGAGTACCCCACACTGAAGTGTTTTTTAAGGCCAGAAGAGTTTTCTGTAACTGAAGATTGCACCCTGTCTGTCTGAACATTGCACAGAATCTCCAATGCTGAGGTCCCTACACCTGCTGCACATTGATACAGTTTTTCTCCTGTACAGAATCTCCAATGCTGAGATGCCTGCCCCCCCACTGGATTTAGGAACATTTCCCTCCATAGCACTTGTGTCCCCCTCAAACCTTGCACTTCCAGGCTCCCCTGTCCATATCCACCTCCTCACCCGCCCATCAGGCATTTGGCTCCTGATGGTCCCACCAAGAATCGGCTTCAGCCTCCCTCGTCCACATCTGCTTCATCGCAGCCTGTGTCCCACTAAAAACCAGCGCTTGGGGGCGTGGCGTCAGAGCGAGTTAAAATGGACACTTGAGCGTTAAGCTCCCTGAGTACTTTCTTCTAACAAGCATCTAAGCCGACTTTTACCAAGTCTCGAAACTTTACAAAAGCATCTCCTGATATGGGAAAGTATCACGGTCCGAAAACAAGACATTCTGCAATTGTAAGTAAAGACGTCTCTTCTTACTTTCTGAAATCACTGAAGCCGGGCCCTCCAGAAATCGCAACGAATAGCCCTCCTAAAATGGCGCCCAGAGGTGCAGACCAATTACCAGAGGGGCTAACAGTTTCCCGGCAGGAGTTTCCTAATTCGTTGCAAGCTTTAGAAAAAAACATGTCTGCAACTATAGCTGAGCTACTAAAACCCATTACCACTCAGCTAAATGAACTCAAACAAACTATGGCACAGGTAACGTAAACTGCTGAAGCAGCGATGGAAGCAAGTCTGGCCCTCCAAGACGACTCTTCTTATTTTTACAAATGAGATGAATGGGCTACAGACAAAATTATTTCATTGGAGAACCAACTTAAAGCCAACCACGTCAAATTTAGAGGAATCCCGGAGAACGTCGAACAATCAACAGAGCTAAAAATTTATTTAGCAAACTGGCTGGCAAATATCCTAACACTAGAAGAAGGGATCGCGCCCATGATTGACTTTGCATATAGAGTCGGCCCCTCCCGTGCACGCCAAAATAACTTCCCCTGAGTTGTGATTGCCAAATTTATGGACACTCGCACTAAAAATAAAATAATCACTACAGCCAGACCCAAAGGGTATCTACCTCTGGACGACTTGAAAATATTGGTCCTGCAAGACCTGTCTGCTGAGACCCTACAGCGAAGGAAAACTATGAAACCCATAACTTTGGTTTTGATTGGTGCAAAGATACGCTACAAATGGGTCGCTTATTACAAGCTTTAAGTCCTGCACGAAGGCTCCTTGTTTCATGCATCGGATTTTGACTCCGGACTCAAGTTGCTCCAGGATTTAAAGCTTCAACTACCGCCAGACTTACCATCGGACCCCGTACCCGAGCAGCACAACACTCCAACGGATCGCTGGCAATCAGCAAAAGCACGACGAGACCGCAAAGCAAAGCATACTTGACTCGGACCGCATCTGATGTCCACTCGACCAGACCTCAACTTCGGCACAACATGATAGGTGCTATAGGTATCATATACTGACTTGGTTTTCATCTCTTACCCCTCAACTCCTAATAGTTACTCACCAGGAGTTCGCTAGTAACCCCATTAAGATGGCTGTAGTCACTTATAACGTCAGCTTCAATCGTTGTCTATTACAAAGTTATGTTTTTATAATTCTATCCATTATAACTGGCTTTGAGCTTTAATTATATAGTTCAAGTATAGACTCTTTCAAGGTTGTACTGTGCTTATAGTATATAATTTATAGACTCTTTTCCATCAACCTGATAATGAAGGTAACATTTAATTTTATTGCCTCTTTCATGCTGATATTCTCACTCCTTACTATTAACCTGTTACCCATCATTGTAGGAATGGAATAGGCAATATCATATCATTTTTTTGCAATTCGAATGAAAAAGCAATATCATTTAATGATGTATGTGAATTGTTTACAATGTTAATATTTTACACTATGGCACAATAGTACAACACGGAATTGCATGTGATTTGTCATAGCTAAACTAATCGAATTTTAAGCAGTTATATAGATGTATCATGTGATGTATTTGAAATTACTAAGCCATCCCAATTGTCTCAGATCCCTCCAGGGTTTCAATATAAGACAAAATTACTACTTTTAAGGAGTTTTTAGAACTTCAATGTTAATTATTTGATAGGCTTAGATTATATTTGTATTTGTACTTTTTTCAGAAGGAACGTTACGAGGGGAATCCCCTGATTTATCTTAATTAATTTCACGAATTTGATGAGTTCTAATATGAAACGGTCCTTCTTGGAAAAGGACTTTGGAGCCCAAGAGTTGGCTCTAGGCTGTTATAGTTATAGTTTGTTGTTGAAGGTTTTGATTGTTGTTCTTTTTGTTATCACTTTCAAGCATCAATGTAAACCACCAAATTATCCAACTTCACCAAAAGCCCTACTCATATTCTCTTCACCCCACACAGTGCCTGATCTCTATACCACTAATCACACTCTTTTAAAATGGCATAATGTCTGACTCACAGATGAAGTTTTTATCGCTCCTCTGCAGAGGACTAAACTCACCCATCAAACGACGTAGAATAATGTCAGCTCTGTTAAAGCAAAATCCTGCAGTAATTTTTCTCCAAGAAACTCACCTTAAGGGTAACGTAGCAAAAGTTCTTCCCTCACAAAAGCTATCTCAACAATTCCAAGCTCAAGGGTCCTCTAAATCGAGGGGAGTAGCAATATTAATTAGTAGAAAAATACGCTTTCAAGTAGACAAAATTGCTCAAGACCCTAACGGTCATTATATTTTTTAAGTGGTATACTGAACAGTTCACCTATTGCCCTAGCCTCAATCTATGCACCCAATGAAGGTCAATTAGATTTCATTCAAAATACTCTAAGTAAACTCGAATCCTTCAGCCCAAATCCCTGTATAATTGGAGGCGACCTCAACTTTGTAACCAATTACAATTTGGACAAATCCCATGTGAAAACAATAAACAAACGCAAAAAAAGCAGAAGAACCACTCTATCGGGTCAGTCTGAATTGGCCTCAATATTAAACCAATGCAACCTCATAGACACTTGGCGGCTAAACAATCCCACCGCAAAAGACTTCACATATTTTCCCCCCAGATACAAAATTCATTCAAGAATTGACTTCATTTTAGCATCTTCAAGTATGACCAATTTTTTAATGGACGCAAACATCGGACCGAGAGTATGGTCGGATCACGCGTGGACAGAAGCCACATTTGAATTAGGAGAACACATTAAAAATGGTTACACATGGAAACTTGATTCAAATCTTTTATTTGTACAATCGATTTCTGAATCCATAGAATCTGAAATTAAAGAATATCTGCTACAAAATAGAGCCTGCGGAGTATCCAGCCATATGGTATGGAATGCGTTAAAAGCTGTCGTGCGAGGCAAATTCATAGCTCTGGCATCCACCTACAAAAAAGAGAAAAACAGACTTCCGGGAGGAGACTGAAACAATCGAACATGTATTCCTCTATTATAGTTTGTACGATGACATTCGGGAAGCCTATCTAGAAGATATTCTTTGGAATGATGCCAAGCAATCTGATGACAGAAGGTTGTATCGTTTATTGGCTTCACAAAATATAGCGGTTATTGAAGCGGTTGCCAAGTTCTGTAACTGCCTTATAATGAGGAAGCTGTGTGTCAAATCCATGAACTGAATGGCGACTGTTTGATTATGATCTATGCCAATAAAGGTTTTGAACTCATTAGATTTCTGTCCCACCACAAATCTCGAGTACAGAACCTCCAATGCAGTGAGCCCTGCACACACACCCCGTCTGAACATTGATACGGTTTCTCTCCTGTACAGATTCTCCAATGCTGAGACCCCTGACCCCCGCCGTCTGAACACTGGGCTTTTCAAATAAGGCACATGTAAAACAAGCACACATCCAGTTAAGTAAACAGCTTATATATATATAATTACAAAAAATATGGAACAATTTTAAGCATTAGCAGGTTAATTCAATCTAGCGTTAGGCAAATTGCCTTTATTTCTTATAGATATGGGGGAAGTTATGACAGCGGGGTATGGGAGTGACCCTGTGACGATCAAACTGCAGCACTATGGCGTGTGGATAACACTGAGTGGAGATCTGACTGAATATCCTCTGGATACCATCTGAAATTGAAGACTATCCACTGCGACCATCTTGAAGCACTTTACTTTGTAATATTGAAATTGTGTTTTTATCTTGGTTTTATGTATCTGGCATGCGTGACCTGATGTTAGCCGCCCTGAGCCTGCTTGCGGGGAGGGCGGCCTAGAAATTAAATGATAGATAAATATATTAATTGGCAATAGGCAAATTAGGGGGGAAACACCAATGTATACAGAGGTCCCTCCTTTTCTAGTAGTTACCAGCAGTGTTCCCTCTAAGCTGAGTTAGTGTGAGCTGGCTCACAGATTTTTAGCCTCCAGCTCACACATTTTTGTCTTAGCTCAGGAAGGATGGCTCCAGAGCAAACTAATTTATGCAGTAGCCAAATCACTCGCTCACAAGTTGAATGCCAGAAGCTCACAAAGTAGAATTTTTGCTCACAAGACTCCACAGCTTAGAGGGAACATTGGTTACCAGTAATAGTCGCGGAGGCTGGATTCAGTATAAAATGATGCATTTTACTGAAGGAGACTTATCATTCAAACAATACACAAACACACACACTCTTATACAGATTCTAGGAAATAAAGATAGATAATAAGCACATTCGCATTAGCAGGGTATTCGTTGTTTGGGCAACAGTTACCTGTCCTTGCTGAGTGAACCGTTCCAATGGAAGAAGGGAGGGGAGAATTGAATATGAGGAACGTGTCCTGAACCGGCAGAAACACATGGGACTCTGGCTGCAGACCTAGATGGAGGGAGGGTGTTGCAATAGCAAGCGTGACGTAAAAGGGATAAAGCTTAGATAGGGGTCGTAGAGAGAGAGAGAGAGAGCATGTGGTCGGGTACCATCTTTTATAAGGTGACGTGGGGGGGGGGCTGAACTGGCCACATCCCCATGTCACACCTCCAGTTAGTCCGTCCCTGAAACATACTATTGGGGTAGAAGAAAAAGGGGAGGGTAGCTAGGGAGTGGTCAATATTGAGAACTAGTAACTTAGACTGGGGACTGGCACCTGGATGAAGAGGAAATGAGTCATCTGGCTAGGGCTATTATCTCTTGATGGTCCTAGCCGGGTTGTTGATGGGCAAGCGATTAGTTGCCAAGCAAACATGTGTAGAGTCTCTTGGTTACGTGTAGTTTTGCAGGTAGATGGAGATGGGGGGGAAGGGGTTGCCTGCGTGTCAGAGGGAGCTCCTTATGGCGTTTGAAGCTCTTTGTCCTTGTGTCTTGGCATAGCATGGTGTTATGCAAGCTAGGGAACTGGTCTATCTCACAACAGGTAAGAGGGCAGGTAACATTTGAAGAACCACTGGAACAGCAACGCAAAAGGAAGGTTTTCTTCTCTCAGGTGTGCAGTCTCAACTGGCATCATATTGGGTTACCACGCAGTACAGTCCCCTTAAGCATACCTTTACACAGTCCATTTTTATCACTTATGTGTTATAGTCCATAAGAGCACATTAAGGGCCTTGCAGGGCAACACTAGGGCCCCCATTTTAAAACTACCTTGATAATGTAACTTAAGTTGCATTTTATGTATTACTTTTTTGTGGCATCTCCATATTTTACTTCGAGAACCAGCGGGGGTGGTGGTGGTGGTGGTATTCTACGTCAAGAGCAATACAAGGAAATTACAAAAAGTTATAAATGTCCATACAAACGTATTGTCATGACATAAAAACTTCTTGGTGCACCACATTTGTATTTTCCCCTCAATATTAAAAAAAATATCTACCACATTCCACTTTATATTATTAGAGACAGTGGTGAGGGGATACGATGGCCGCCTTCCGATACCTAAAGGGATGCTATGCAGAAAGCAGGGTAGATAACGCTTTCTGTTCGATCGGATGACAGGACTCAGACCAATGGATACAAACCACAGAAAAGCCCCCCTGGGGGGGTACCACTTCCTGTCACAAGACATGGAATACCTAAAGCGCCCACACAAAGGCCCAGCAGACCCGCTCCAATCAAGCCAATAGATCTGAGCATTCGTAAGGTTTCTCCCCTGTACGGAATGTCTTCTCTCAAGATTCCCACTTCCTGTCACAAGGCATGGAATACCTAAAGCGCCTACAGAAAGGCCCAGCAGACAAGCTCCAATCAAGCCAATAGATCTGCACATTCATAAGGTTTCTCCCCTGTACGGAATGTCTTCTCTCAAGATTCCCACTTCCTGTCACAAGGCATGGAATACCTAAAGCGCCCACAGAAAGGCCCAGCAGACAAGCTCCAATCAAGCCAATAGATCTGCGCATTCATAAGGTTTCTCCCCTGTATGGAATGTCTTCTCTCAAGATTCCCACTTTCTGTCACAAGCATCAGTGTAAAATTCGTGGGGGCTGTGGGGCGCCAGCTCCCCCGAAATTTCCCAGAAGGGGCTAAGCCTCCCCCGGGGGCAACCGATTCCAGCCAGCCTTGCTCCCAGCTCCCCCACCTTTGAAAGTGGAGGGTTTCCTAATTCACTTCCGCTTTCCAAGGCTGACTCTGAGTTCACTGGATGGGGGACTGGGAGGGAGGGAAGTCAGGGCGGGGGCTTGCTTCCAGCTAAGCTCCACCCCCAGCTCCTCCCGCTCCCAGCAGCCCTCACTGTTGTTCTGGAAAGTATTGGAGGGAGAGCTCCACGTATGTGGACTGGCTGCTTTCCTGCACGCCCGCACGCCCGCGAACGCACGCACACACAGAGAGAGAAAGGTTAGCAGTACTGAAACTGTGCCTGGTTCCAAATAAGCATTTTTAAGACCAGCCTAAATGGCAATGTATGAATGTGTTGGGGTGGGAAGAACAGGAGGGTTTCCAAACCGCATGTCTGGGTCTAATGAAGAGGTAACCTTATCCATAACTGGAGCATTAGTGCTTAGAGGTAGTAGCATAAGGAAGAGAAGTGGCAGGTCTCTGCCCCAAGGAGATTACAGTCTCAATTGCAGCAAGATAGGGTCAACATCAGCCTCCACTTACTTTCCCCCCATAATCCTCCACCTCCACCCTTGGGAGACGCTGCCAGGTCGTAGGGCATGTTCGGGCAGCAACGGGGCCCAGAGAGAGGCCTCCCTGCCCAACCCTCACCCTCAGTCCTTGAATATGTTTGGCGTCTGTTGGAAAAGCCCCCCCCCCCGTGGAGAACCCCCTCGAGCTGTGCTCGGCTGCCCTTTCTCCCTCCCTGCGCCAGGCCGCCGAAGCCTCCCCCTCCACTTGCCACCGTTGTGGAATCTGCCCCGCCGTCACCTTCCCTCCGTCAGCTTCTGGCCCCCTGGGCGAGAGGCAGAGCACGCCCCCTTGGGCCCCTTGGGCGGGGCAGCGCCGGACCTCGACGGCTCGGGGCCGTTCGGAAACCTCCCAGGGCGTGGGCAACAGCAGGCAGGCGCTGAGGGTGAAAGGGCGGTTTTCCTCGCCTCACGCAGAGCCACGGTTGGGCGACTCCCAGCGGGGCCCGAACTTCCACCAGCAGGGTGCCCTCTCTCTCTCCCTCCCCCCTCCTTTCCCCCCCTCCCTCCAATATTTAATTAGCTGCTCATTTTGAATGTCAGGTCAATCAAGTCCAACGCTGTTCAGAGACTTTCCCTTTCCCTTTTTTTCTAAAAAAATAGATTTTTATTGATATTCCAAAAATATACAATATATAAGAATGAAGGGATAACAGTGTAGCTTCTAACCATCATAAAAAGCAAAGCAATTTCCACATTTCAGTGTTAAACACTATATATTGTTGCTAG
>NW_015166624.1:26968-37849 GCF_001447785.1 Gekko japonicus | reverse complement strand
TGACAACATGGTGGTGGAAAGTACTATCATGTTGCCCCTGACTTATGGTGACCCCGTAGGGTCTTCAAGGCAAGAGGCGTTCAGAAGTGCTTTGCCATTGCCTGCCTCTGCGTAATGACTCTGGATCTCCTGGGCGGCCTCCCATCCAAATACTGACCACTGCCGACCCTGCTTAGCTTCTGAGATCTAACCAGATCGTGTTAGCCTGGGACACCCAGATCAGAGCCCCTGGCCACATGTTGAGCCCAAATTCCGGCCCTCTTCAACTTGCCTAATGGTAAACCAAAGGGTTGTCAATTTCTGCATGCGGATATTCCGATAGTCACCAAATTGCGTACGTTCACTGTAAAGCAGGCCCGTAGCTTCAGTGAGGCATTTCGGGGGCCCGCCCCTTAATGATAAGCCCTGCCCCACAAATAGCCATGCCAGAGACTTTATTTTTGAGGAGAGACCACTGCTTCCTGCTGCTTGCAACGGCCAGGCTTCATGTTAAGTCGCTCGCTTTAAAAAGTAGTCGGAAAGTGATTCAGCAAGAACACAACTTTATTCTTCAACTCGAACACAACTCCAACACGGATCAACATCTGATAGCCAGAACAGCCTTTACAGTGCAGCTGTCCTGCTTTTAAACATTCCCGGCTAATGTAGCCACACCCACTGTACAAATATCAACCTATGAGGTTGCAGAGATAAGGTCCAATCACATTAGTTCCCACTCAGGGAGCCTGCTTGAAGTGATTGGCTTGTTACTTCCTGGGCTAGCAATACTATTGGATGGATTTGGATCCTAGCCCAGGACGAAGCTTAACATTATAGTTCAGTTAGATGTTTCATAACATGTCATGAATTCAAGGCAGCTTTGAATGCACTACACTTAACCTCAGACTTTCCTCTCCCTTACCACTGCGGATTTTTTTTGGGGGGGGGGAATCATGGAACCTGGGAAAAGACAGGTCAGAGGGCATTTAAATCCCTTTTGAGTTCTTTTCCACAGGGCAAGAAAGCTTAGAAGGGCACTCAAGAGTGTTACCTTCAGCACTTGTCCAGTAATCCCCCTTTCTGCTAGCCCAGTCCTGCTGTGTACCACCTAGGTCATGGTGAGTCTTTGAAAAGCATCCCCATGAGCCTTTGGGAAACATGCAAATCCCCAAGTCCCATGATACCCTTCGAAGCTTCCTTGCTCTGTGGAAGGGAACTTAAAAGGCATTTAAATGCCCTCTGAGCGGTTTTTTCCTAGGAACTGACACGCTCTCTGCCTTGTCCCATGAAAGGAAGGGCTAGAAACAGGCTTGGAGCCTCACCCTTTAAAGACAAGCATTCAGATTAATTTAATTAAAGTGTAAAGTTTTCATCATGCTTGTAAAAAAAAAAGTTCAGTGGCAAAATTAACATTCTGAGTCATTAAGGGCTTCAGGACAATCATATGGCTAGCCAGATCTTGTCAGAACTTGGAAGCTAAGTCAGGTCAGCCCTGTTCAGTATTTGAATGAGAGACCACCAAGGAATACCAAGGCTGCAACCTGGAGGTGGCCAATGGCAATCCACCCCTGAATGTCTCTTGCCTTGAAACTCCTACGGGGTTGCCATAAGTTGGATGTGACTTGATGGGGAAAAAAGAGGTGAAACTCCACCCAAGAACTCTGGTTTCTTGAAACGAACTATTTCTGGTTATGACTTCGGTCAAGATCTACCCGGGTAAAGATACAGACCAGCCGTTATCAGTGGGGGATATTATTAGTTGGGGTGCTGGGAGAGAGATTTATATCCCCCCCCCGGGAGAGATTTATTTTGATGAATTGGCCTGTATTCATGTGAAAAATCTCATAAATATAACTCTCCAGGAAAGGGCCGCTCCAGTCTCAAGTGTTTCGAGGGACAGCTTTGGCAAAAAGTCAGGACGTGCATTAAAACGCACACTTTTTGCGGAGTCCAATAAATAAAGGGCCTGAAATACGGCTTCCTTGCATGAGAGTCATTTTAAATCATATTGATAAAGAACCTAAATTAAACCCTCAGAGCTGAGGCAAAACAGGGCCCTGATGACTAATTATTTATAGGTATTTTGTATACGAAGATAGATGCACGTTTTTCCATTGACCCGGCCCTCTTTGTTCAAGCGTTAAGTTCAAGCATTTGTTCAAGCGTTAAGTGGGGTCTTCCACATTCAACCAAACACCGAGACTAAACTTTGACCCAAACCTCATCTTAGCAGTGGTTGGCTCCAATTTCCTTTTCATGGATCTGGTCACATTTAGTTAAAGCAGTCATGTGACTATTTATTTATCTGAACAATTGGACACATGAAGCTGCAGCGTACTAAATCAGACCATTGGTCCATAAGTTCAGTCTTGTCTACTCAGAAAGGCAGCAGCCCTCCAGGGCCTCAGCTTGGTGTAGTGGTTAGGAGCGCGGCCTCTAATCTGGGAGAACTAAGTTTGATTCCCCACCTTGGGGGAGTCACAAGTTATTTCAGAGCTGTTCTCTCAAGAGCAGTCCTCGAGAGAGCTCTCTCAGACCCACCTACCTCACAGAGTGTCTGTTGTGGGGAGGGGAAGGGAAAGGAGATAGTAAGCTGCTCTGAGACTCCTCTGGGTATCCAATCTCTTTTCTTTTCTTCTCTTCTTTCTCTCTTCTCTTTTTTCTCTCTCTGTCTCTGGTGGAGGTTTTTCACACCACCTACCACTTTTAACCGGAGATGCCGAGGACTGAACTTGGGACCTTCTGCTTGCCAAACAGACACTCTACCACTGAGCCATGGTCTGTGCTTTTCTCCCCAATGGGAGGCCAAAGCAGCTTTCAACCTCATTCTCCCATCCTCCTCCATTTTATCCTCACGGTGACCTCTCTGTGATTGGCCCGAGCTCAGCCAATGAGATTCCAAGAGAGACAGGGGATTCAAAACCTGCTCCTTCCAGATCCTCGTCTGACGCTCTAACCACTATGCCGCATTGGCTATCTGTTGCGATGCCATTGTTCCTGGCATTTCCCGCCCCCTCCTCTCTTCATTGGCTGTCTTTTGCAGAGGGTGGCAGGGACATACGGAATGCAACACCATCCCGCCGCATGTTCGCTTACGACACATGCGATTGCCCAACGTGGGTGGCAGACAAGTATTTAAGCGGATCTGTCTCCAGTTGGGGCCAGAGATGGCTAACAGAAGGCTGATCCTCCAAGCTTCCCCCTTTCAGAGATTTCAGCCACTGCCTTTTCTCACTTGCAATTTCATCTCTTGGCGCATCTGAAGCCATTTTGTCTTCGCTCCGGTCACATCCAACCGGTAAGGGGCACACACCTGCAGCGCCACTGCCATTTTCTTCTTATATTTGTTAATGGGGAAAGAGAAAGAGAGAGAGAGAGAGAGAAAGAGAAGAAGTGCACAGGAAGAGAGCAAGCTTTCGAGGGATCCCCCCCCCCAAGATCCCTGGAATGCAGTCTGCAAAAAACGACCAGGTTCAACGTTCCCGGGAGGAACCTGCAAGGAGAGCACTTTGAGTGTAAACACTGGCGTTAAGGCACTTAAAGCCATTTTGAGCGCTTTAAGCCTCCCTGGCGTGTCCGCACCTCCTCCCAGCTCAAAGAGATGTAATTTTTTTTTACAGGAACACTTTTCCTAGTGGGAGGGTGATGATGATTGTTCGGTGGTCTTTGCCAAAGAAGCGCGTATTAAAGATCTCCGTTATTCCCCCCGTCACATTTATCAGGTTCCTAGTGAGACCCCCAGCTGAGTCCCTCATCTCCGATTGCCATTGAGAAGTCTTTTGCCTTCGTGGGGTTTTGTGTTTTTTTTGAAAACGCCTCAGCCTTCCCCTTGTGTCTGAACTGGTGTTCTTCGCTCTCCTTCAAGGATGGTATGGAGTTCCCAAAGACAGAGGTTTCACTTCCCCTCCGATCAGGTGTGCCTCCCCTTCTTTAAACTCTTCTGAAGGCCTTTCCTTTTTGCTCACAACCTTCTACCCCTGTGCGAAATGTTTTTGGGATGACAAAGGCAACAATCACCCCAGTCACACAGGCCGGATATCGCGTGGGGGGGAGGTGTGGCTAATTGCCCCAGCGCAGTTTGATGTGCGATTACGCGATCAGACGTGCCTCCTTCCCTCGGCACGGGCAGGTAAACGAGGGACCGGAGGGGAATGCCGCGCGCCACCGCGATCACACCACGGGCGGAAGAAGAAGAAGAAATGTTGTGTTCAGTGTTATTTTTGTTTGAGACACTAATAAAGAACTATTTATTAAAAAAACACACTTAGGCCCCGGTCACAGGGGCCGGATATCGCGGGGGGGGAGGCATGGCTAATTGCCTCGGCGCAGTTTGATACGTGATTACGCGATCAAACTCACTGGTGGCACACCACCGGTCCTTCCCTTGGCGCCGGTGGGTAAACGAGGGACCGGAGGGGAATGCTGCACGCCGGCGCGATCACACCACGGGCTTCTGGAGGCAGCCCATGGCAAACGTTTACTAGTACCTTGGAGGTACTAGTTTCTTAAGGCGCATTGTCGGCGGTAAGCCATGGGTGCGCTCCACTTCCCAGATGTTGGGGTGTGATCGGGCCTGGATAATCCGCCCACCATCCGTGCCTCTCCCGCGGCAACTTTGCCGTGGGACTGGGGCCTTGGTTCTGCAATTTGCATAGGCAGGAAAACACTCCCTCCACCGCCTTTGATGTCCGGGGAAGAAAGCAGAAGCCTTTTATGGATTCAAAGGGAAGCATTTTGTGCGGGCATCCCCAGCGTGGGTGCCGTGGGGCCCACCGAGACCTTCCCTGGCACCCACCAAGTATTTTTAGAATGTGGGCTGAGCCAGATGGGGCTTCAGCCAAGCAAGGCTTCCAATTGGCCACTGGAGATTTGATTGACGGTAAGATAAAGGTAAATGTTCCCTTGCTCGAAAGCCAGTCGAATCCGACTCTAGGGTTGCGGTGCTCATCTCCGTTTCCAAGCCGAAGAGCCAGCGCTGTCCGAAGACATTTCCGTGGTCATGTGGCCGGCATGACTAAACACCAAGGCGCACGGAACGCTGTTCCCTTCCCACCTAAGTGGTACCTATTTATCTACTTGCAATTTCTTGCTTTCGAACTGCTAGGTTGGCAGGAGCTGGAACTAGAGATGGGAGGTCACTCCGTCTTGCGGCACCCGGGTCTTGAACTGCTGAACTACTGACCTTCCACGGTACAGATATTTTAAAACATTGCTATCCAATCTCCTCCTCCTCCTCCTTCTTTTGTGGTTGGATCCACCTTGCATGGCAGCAATTTTCTGGTTGCGCCCACCGGACTGTGCCAGAATTCCAAAGGTGCCCACAAGCTCAGAAAGGTTGATGACCAGGATTTAGTGTCATCCTCACACACCCCTTACAATTCTAATGTAGTTACTTGTTGCCATTTGAGAACGTTTGTGGGCTTTTTCTGCTAAACCTCAGTAAGGGTGCTCCTCCTGACAACTAGTCCTTCACACCAATGTGCTCCTGATCAGGGGTCATTTCCTGCAGAAGCGCACAGGAGCAGAGCTCCGGCAGTAAAGACCCCAGGGGGCGGGCACATGCAACAAGCCCCACCCCCTGCTCCCAGCAGCCCCAGGCCACAAGGAGCACAAGGATCTGCACGCCCCCCCCCAATAGCTAGCAGTCCAAAACAGTCCAGTGGAGCCTGAGTGGTGGGTGTGGCCTTCTTCTGACACACTTCCGGTGATGCCAGGGGGTGTGGCATATGCAAATAAGTTATGCTAATGAGTTATGCTAATGAGCTCCTGCACCTCTTTTTCTACGAAATGACCCCTGCTCCTGACAACTAGTCCTTCACACCAACTTGCTCCTGTCGACTAGCCCTTCATGCATCCTCCCCCTGACAACTAGTCACTCGAACCTTTTCCGTAGAAAATAATATGAGGCAACGATGCACTTTCAAAGGTCTTGTTAGAGGGCTGACTAGAAGTTCCTGGGGAGTTGGTGATTCCAAGCACCTAGGATTCTAGTCCTGTCTACTTCCCAGGACTGGGAATTAAGAAACTGTTTTTGCCTGGCGTTATTGACTGGAAAGAAAGAACACCTGGCAGAGCACACACAAGAAGAATTGCGACGTTTAGGGATCTCATGATTCTTTGAGTGGGCAGAGTTTTCTGGGCTGTTTCCTCTGTGGTCCCCCCCACCCTCCTGTGTCTTTTATGATGCCCCCTTGAACTGTCTCATCAGCACCCGAAGCCTCATTTCAAAACAGCTTTCGATTTGATCTCTGGAACAGGAGCGCATGTCCTGGCCCCACTGCTGGACCTCCTGATGGCACCTGGTATTTTTGGCCACTGTGTGACAGAGTGTTGGACTAGATGGGCCTTTGGCCTGATCCAACATTGGCGTCTCTTATGTTCTTATGCTAATGAGTTATGCTAATGAGCTCCTGCACCTCTTTTTCTACGAAATGACCCCTGCTCCTGACAACTAGTCCTTCACACCAACTTGCTCCTGTCAACTAGCCCTTCGTGCATCCTCCCCCTGACAACTAGTCACTCGAACCTTTTCCGTAGAAAATAATATGAGGCAACGATGCACTTTCAAAGGTCTTGTTAGAGGGCTGACTAGAAGTTCCTGGGGAGTTGGTGATTCCAAGCACCTAGGATTCTAGTCCTGTCTACTTCCCAGGACTGGGAATTAAGAAACTATTTTTGCCTGGCGTTATTGACTGGAAAGAAAGAACACCTGGCAGAGCACGCACAAGAAGAATGGCGACGTTTGGGATCTCCTGATTCTTTGAGTGGGCAGAGTTTTCTGGGCTGTTTCCTCTGTGGTCCCCCCCCCCCTCCTGTGTCTTTTATGATGCCCCCTTGAACTGTCTCATCAGCACCCGAAGCCTCATTTCAAAACAGCTTTCGATTTGATCTCTGGAACAGGAGCGCAACGCAAAAGACTACGAGAGGCTGAAAAATTATTTCTCGACGCCAGCATGCAGTGAACAATCCTGGGTAGGGGGAAGGGGGGGAATTCATGCAAAGCAGTGCGTCAAACTAGCCGTGAACCTAGAAAAAACAAGATCTGTTTTGCCTGCTCTGTGCCTGCTCTGGGCTTGTTGTTCCCTACAGACTCCAAAGTATGGCAAGGTTCTCTCAGATTAATCAGTTCTTTTGGTGATTTTTTTTTTAAAAATACAATCAAGTCTGGGATGCGTTTCAAGTGCAGCTTGGCAAATTTAAAAACACACACATGGCTTTGGGAGGAAGCCACAAGGAAGTCAGTCTGTTTTTCAGTCCTTACCCTCAGACCAAATGTCCAGTGAGCCTCGGCTCTGCTCAAACACTTGGCCGGCTCGGCTGTGTCGCTTTCGAATGCCCTTTCCCATGGAAGAGTAGAACAGGACTGAATTCGCATACAGAATCATATGGAATCATGCAGGGGTCATTTCATAGAAAAAGAGCTAGGGGAACTCATTAGCATAACTCATTAGCATATGCCACACCCCCTGACATCAGGGGCCCGGCGGTGGACCTGCAAGGCCAGTGGGAGTGCGAGGAAGCCCCACCAAGGCCCTCCCTGGCCCCAGGCAGGCGGGGGTGGGGAGAGGCAGGGAGGAAGCAACTTACCCTCCCTCTTCTCCTGCCTCCTCCTGGCTGAATGAGGGCTGGAAGCGGGGTGGCCGGAAGCAGGGGGCGGGGCTTCATCATGTGCCATGCCCCCTGCACCTCACCCGGGGGAACTGTGTTCCCCCACGTTCCCCCCCAAAATGACCTCTGGAATCATGGCGGTTCAGGCTCAGACGGAGGGTGGCAATGAGAATGTAACCCCCCCCCCTTTATGGACCAAATACTGAAATAATAGATAATGAAGGAAGAGTACTCCTCTGGATAATACATGGCCCTACATGGAGTGGCCCCTTTCTTTGTGCACGTAACGAGCCTTCCCTGTCTGTGGCATCACAGCCCATTTATAGGATGGAGATGCCCAGGTAAATGCTCATCACCACTTTGGGGTCAGGAAGCAATTGTTCTCCAGGCCAGTTTGGCCAGGGATCCTGGAGGGTTCCCCCCCTCTTCTGGGCATAAGCAAAGGTCACTGGGTGTGTGTGTGTGGGGAGGTATTTGTGAATGTCCCGCATTGTGCAGGGGGTTCGACTAGATGACCTTGGAGGTCCCTTCCAACTTTGTGATTCTATGATTCTATAATTCTAGAATCATGCTTCAGAGGCCACATTCAACATATGTAGGTATCAGAGACACAAATCTAGAATCAGGCGTGCATACAGAGCCTTTCGCATGTCAGTTTTGGCCCAAATTATGTTACCCTGTTGGCGGACAATGGCAAGAAAGCAGGCCCTACAGAGTCGGTGAGGATAGAAAGTACAAACCAGTCCCTTAGGAATATCAGGTAGGCCCATTTTTCTTTCTAGCCTAGGATTGTCCTCTCTGACTGCCATTGGCTTCCCAGGGTCCAGAGCAGGTGTTCTCCTGCTTACCCATGGCCCCTCCCTCACATGCAAAAATGTGCTAACTTTTAAGGGAAGCATGTCACCACTGTTTTATGCCCATTCATCCAAAACAGAACAGCGAGCTTCATTTGGTCAATTCATTCCACATGCAGCTTTCTCTGAGGCAAATTTTAGTTTTTGGGACTGAGACCATTGCTTGTTCATTTGGGTAGCTATTTTGGTGCTGGTATGTTACTGTAGCGGAGAACAGAAAAGACAAAAACCACAGATTGCTTCTAGAGAGCCAGTTTGGTGTAGTGGTTAAGTGTGCGGACTTTAACATGGGAGAGCCGGGTTTGTTTCCCCACTCCTCCACTTGCACCTGCTGATGTGACCTTGGGTCAGTCACAAGCTCTGGCACAGCTGTTCCTGAAAGAGCAGTTTGTGTCAGAGTTCTCTCAGCCCCACCCACCTCACAGGGTGTCTGTTGTGGGGAGGGGAAGGGAAAGGAGTTTGCAAGCCGCTCTGAGACTCCAAGTGAAGGGCGGGGTATAAATCCAATCTCTTCTTCTTCTTCTAGAAATGGAATCACATCGGTATTTATTGGAGTCACTCTAGTGTTTTCAGTGGGCATCGCCAGTTGAGGATAATCCTGGTGTTTCCAGCTCAACTTCTTATTGCCAGTTCAGTTCACCTTTAAACATGGCCAGTAGGATCCAGTTTTGGTCTGTGGTTGACCAAGCTGTTTAAGAAATCCGGGAAAGATCGTAAAGAAATGTGAAAAAGTTAAAATTTAGCTACAGTGAAGCTTTTCAGTTATCTTGGAATTTAAAACAAATGTTCTCAGAGTTACGTTTGTTTGTAATTCATATCACCTTTAGGGTTACCAGCCCGGTTCCCCCGCTTTGGGGGGCTTCGATCCACCACCGGCCAGCTGACTGGGAAAACCCCACCCCCAAACAGAGATGTCATTGTGCAATGTCGACAACACGATGATGTCACTTCCGGCTGACGTCATCGTGCCAGGGATGTTGTGTGGCGTCACTCTGGTTTTTGGGCAAGCTCTATGGTTTTGAAGGCAAAGCACCATAGAGTTCTGCCCCAAAACCAGAGTGTCGCATGTGGGAGAGCATTTGTGAAGAATCTGGCTTAAGGGAATTCTAAAAAGATAGAACACACCTGCCTTTGCAAGGTAGTATCATTAAGAATGGGGGCCTCGTGATATCATACAGCAGGCAATGTTCCCTCTAAACTGTGGAGTCTTGTGAGCAAAAATTCTGCTTTGTGAGTTACTGGCTTTAAAGTTGTGGGCCATTGATTTGGCTACTGCATAAATCAGTTAGCTCTGGAGCCCTCCTTCCTGAGCCAAGGCAAAAGTGTGTGAGCCGGAGGCTAAAAAACTGTGAGCTAGCTCACACTAACTCAGCTTAGAGGGAACACTGACAGCAGGTGTTACGTCGCCCCACCCCCAAGCCTAAAGCAGTTTTATTAGCAGAAAATCAACACTTTGTATCGGGGTGGGATATATTATCCCACATGTGTACAAACAGGAGAGAACAACGTCCGAGTTCAGCGGCACCTTTAAGACCAACGAAGGTTTATTCTGGGAATAAGCTTTCGTATGCACATATACTTCTTCAGATACGGGAGAGGTTAGGATTGGAGAGAGGGTGGAAGGACAGATTTTTTTAAGCAAAGGGAGCTGGGAATACGCAGGGCAGATTTCTTTCTTCGTCTGGTTTCCACCCACTTGGGTGATATGCTAGTTGAGAATATATCACAAGAGCGTACTTTGTTTGCCGATCAACTCGCTTTATGTTATGTACACCTCACCTTTCCCCCCCGCCCAATGAGAAGGGAGCCCTCCCTGGAGAAGAAGACCCTGATGCTGGGAAAGACTGAAGGTCAAAGAAGACGGGGACGGCAAAGGATGAGATGGTTAGACAGTGTCATAGATGCAACGAACATGAAGTTGAGTCAACTTCAGAGGACGGCGGAAGACAGGAAGGCCTGGCGGGATCTGGTCCATGGGGTCGCGAAGAGTCGGACTCGACTGTGCGACTGAACAACTACAAAAAAACCCCCAGTGGCAACCCAAAGCAGCTCACATCATTCTCCTGTCCTCCTCATCCTCGTCCTTAGAGACAGGAACCTGAGGAAAGTTAGGCTGAGAGCTTGTGACTGGCCCCAAATCGCTTCACAATTCTAATGGCGGAGTGGGGATTAAACTCTGAGCCTCCCAGATTTATTCCAGCACTCCAAACATTACAGCACACTGGCTCAATCCGTCTCTCTCTCTCTCTCTCTCTCTCTGTCTATTGTTCTTCTCTGAATGCTCCAATCTGTTAACGGTATTTTTCCCCCATATGACTCAAAGGGTTCAAAATCTACAGACAGGGATAAAAGAGGCCAGGTGAAGGAAAAAGGACAACCCTGAGGCAAATGTTGAGAGAGGAGACTGCAGAGCAGGCTGGGCTGGGCAGGGGGGAAGAGC
>NW_015166624.1:0-25979 GCF_001447785.1 Gekko japonicus | reverse complement strand
TATTTTATGAATTTGTCACGGAGTATTTTATGAATTTTATTTTATGAATTTTATGAATTTGTCATGGAATATTTTATGAATTTTATTTTATGAATTTTATGAATTTGTCATGGAGTATTTTGTGATTTTTATGATTTTTATTTTATGAATTTGTCACGGAGTATTTTATGAATTTTATTTTATGAATTTTATGAATTTGTCATGGAGTATTTTATGAATTTTATTTTATGAATTTTATGAATTTGTCATGGAGTATTTTATGAATTTTATTTTATATATTTTATGAATTTGTCATGGAGTATTTTATGAATTTTATTTTATGAATTTTATGAATTTGTCATGGAGTATTTTATGAATTTTATTTTATGAATTTTATGAATTTGTCATGGAGTATTTTATGAATTTGTCATGGAGTATTGTCATGGAGTAACCCTGATGCTGGGAAAGATTGAAGGTAGAAGAAGGGGACGGCAAAGGATGAGATGGCTCGACAGTGTTATTGACGCAATGAATGTGAAGTTGAGTAAACTCTGGAGCATGACGGAAGACAGGAGGGCCTGGCATGATGTGGTCCATGGGGTCGCGAAGAGTCGGACTGTGCGACTGAACAACAACATATTCCCAGGATACCTAGTTCTTGTGTCACGGGGGTGCTCTGAACCTTTTTATAATCAAAGTGCCAAACTATGTCAACATTCAAAGCGAGAGATCGACAAAGGAGCCAGTACAAGAAAGCCTATTAGAATCGTCAAAAACATACAACTGAGAATGGTTGATAGTTAAAAAGTTGCTTAATAATTCTCAGAAGTTCTGCAGATTGAATCCTGATGGACACAAGTCCTTTATTAGTGAGTCGTGCACACGAGGTCTTACAATAAGAAACAAATGTACACAGGAGCATCCCGCGCATGGCTTGTGGCACACTGGCATAAATCTGCGCATGGTTCACACTTGGATTCCTGGCAGCTGTTCCCATCTATTTTTTTTGTAAAGCATCTTTAAGAAGCCCTCTAGTGCCATCTTTGCCTGACATTCCCTCCCTATACTGTTCGAGCATCCCACCTACCCCTCCAATGTACCTTAACACATTCATTTTCTTTTTCAAAGAACCAGGGCTCTTTTTGTAGAAAAAGCCCAGCAGGAACTCATTAGCATAATAGGCCACACCCAGCAGCAGGAACCCATTAGCATATTAGGCCACACCCCTGACAGCACCACTCATTAGCCTATTAGGCCGCATTCCCATGTTACCAGAAGTGTGGTAATCCAGCCACACCCACCTTTTGCTTCTTATTCTGCTTACCTTGTTTGTTGTCAAAACCCAGGGCTTTTTTTGTTGCAGGAACTCCTTTGCATTTTAGGCCACACCCCTAAAGTAGCCAATCCTAATGAGTTCCTGCTGTTGGGTGTGGCCTAATATGCTAATGAGTTCCTGCTGGGTGTGGCCAACTTGGGAGCCAGCCGGAACTCCGTTCCTGCGCGTTCCGGCCCAAAAATAGCCTTGCAAAGAACCATATTTGGTTCCATGTTGAGCCACTGTTGGATTGGGAACCATTTATTTATTTTCTTTCTTTCTTTATTTTTATTAGGCTTTTAGCCCTCCCTCCCCTGCAAACAGGCCCAGGGTGGGTAACAACAACAGGTTTCAGACCCTTGGCCTAGCCTATGCTTGAGTTCACTTTCCCTAAGATTGCTTAGCACTGGGTGGATTAGAGACAGGAAAATCCAGTTGCCAATGGTTGCTATAGTATATTGAGGGGACATTATCCGGTGTATGTGAAAGCAGATCACATGGGGCTACCTTTGCATGTAGTGCTCTCAGCCAGGACTTTAACACGCAAGATCTCAAGCAGTCCTCCAGAAGGGTCATTGCACATGCATTTTTAAAAAATAAGTACATACCTGAACGTATAAATCTTTGGGGAGTCTGGCAGCCACATGTTTGCAAACACATTACACATCAGTTGGGAGCAATGCTCCCTCTAAGCTGTGGAGTCTTGTGAGCAAAAATTCTACTTTGTGAGCTACGGGCATTAAAGTTGCGAGCCAGCGATTTGGCTACTGCAGAAATTAGTTTGCTCTGGATCCATCCTTCCTGAGCTAAGGCAAAAAGGTGTGAGCCAGCGATTTGGCTACTGCAGAAATTAGTTTGCTCTGGATCCATCCTTCCTGAGCTAAGGCAAAAAGGTGTGAGCTGGAGGCTAAAAAACCTGTGAGCTAGCTCACACTAACTCAGCTTAGAGGGAACACTGGCTGGGAGGTGTCACTGAATATAGCTGCCCGATGAGTCTGTGCTGGGTGACCAGACTGGGGTTGCCTTGGTATAATGTGAGAAAGAATTCTTTGCTTGTTGGTTGCATTCAGAAAAAATTGGAGGAAACTTTGTATTAAGGTGGTCTTTGGACAGTGGCACGACCACGCTTGCTAATCTCCAGGCACAGCGGCACAAGGACGCGCCGGCCGATCCCACGGCCCGCCTTGAGCTGCTCCAAGGGATGCAACCACCTAGGAAGGTGGTGCTTTTTTGCTGCGCGGTATCGGCGTTTGGGACGGAACAGGGACGGCCCGGCAACGATTCCCAGATGTTGCCGTGGGATCGTGCCCGTTTGCTCCGCCCCCATTCCGTCCCGCTCCTGGCCCAAATCCAGATGACAGAGATCCGTTACCCTGGAGGAAACGGCTGCTTCGGAGGGTAGACTACGGTCCCTGCCCTCCCCAAAATCCACACTTTCCAGGTTCCACTCCCAAATTCCTAAGATTTCCCCAAAGCCAGAGTTGGCAACCTGATGACCAAATCCTAGATAATTTGCTTCCCAAGGCTGTTTGTGTTTTCCTGTGGTTGTATTCTTTGAAATTCCGGTTTTCGGCTATTCTTGACACCCCCAATTAATAGTCGGCTCCAACATAGTTTAAACAAATAAATATCCATTTAACACCCCCCTTCCAACCACGTTCTCTAGAACTCAAGCCTGCTGCCTGCTACAGTTTTAGATGAACTTGCCTCTTTAAATGGGTAAATCCCAAAACAGAGCAGCAGATGGCACTGTAGCATTATAAAAGTTATCCTTTTGCAGAGTTTTTTAAAAAACTTTTGTGAACAAGCTGAGAGTAACTGATTTCTTTTCTAGTTTCTCTTCTTTGCTGGCAAGGCCTACAATCTTTTGTTGGGGCAGGAGGTGGGGTAGATCCTGATTAACACAAACCAGAAGAACACTTTCACGTTCAGCAAGATAGTTTGAAAAATGGCCTTCTTTGGCAACGGAGTTCACGACAGAGTTCTATTTCCTGATGCTGTTTTTTTTTTTAAAAAAATCTTATTGAAAGTGCATCCGACATGAAAGAATAAAATTTTCATTAAAATCTCAGGAAAAAACAAAACAACCCTCATGGGAATTCCTACTAGTATAAATATGAATATGGATGGGGCAAAAAAAAAAAATAGATTACCCAAGGCGTTGACTTCACACCAAATATTTATGGAACACATCTTAAATGCGGTTTACATACAAATCAATTTATCCACTTAACAGAGAAGGAGTGACTGTTTATGTCTTTTTTGGGTTTTTTTAAAAAAAATAATTAACCTTTTTGGGTATGTACATATGCACACACTCCTCCAGCAATTTGTCGCTTCCAAGATTTTCTTCATAGACCTCAGAACATTTGGGAGATGGAACTAGTTTTACCTCTAGGCAGGGGGAGACAGCAATTGTCAATGTAGTTCCATATAGACTGCTTTTATCAATGAGGCCCCCAAACCCCAAATACCTTTGTCTTATCTTTATTGAGAGGCCCAGCTGAGGATAAGAACTAGTACAGCACGCAGAGTTCTCATTTATTTTATTTTTTTCTCTTTTCAAAAGTATGGTGGTGGTGGGGAAAAGTTGCATTTGTTATTACGGATTTTATTTACATCAATTTCTAGTCCGTCTTTCTCACTCGGACTCGAGGAGGATTACACAGAGTGGGTCAGTACAATCGATGGGATGGGCCATTCAGTGAACGATGCAATAGGGATATCAGGGTTGCAGAACCAACCAGCAGTCTAAAAACAGAGCTAAAGCAAAGCGTAAGTATTAACGGGACACATTAAATGATGCAAAATTAATTTCAGCAAGTGATACACAGTAGTATAAACCGCAGTCCCTAACAATTTTTCCAAGCAAGTTTGCGATTCATTTAGTACAGTGCCTGTGTAGAAACGCCTTCTTGAAAGGAAGCTGCATTAGAATTATCTGTATTGTTTTCTTTCTATTTTTCCTTTTAGGATTTGGTTACAGCTGGGGAGGGGGGGGCAGCTGGATACCAAGTGAAAAGAGAAATTAAAAATTCAGGATTAGATAATCTTAGGAAGAGGTTTGGTTTTTTTTACTGCAAATGCTAATGGGCAGGCAGAGGAAATAGAAAACAATATATTCTCGTACTGCTGACTTAAGTTACTAAAGGGTCTTTTAATGTACGGACACACATCTACAGTGAAAGAATAAGACTGAGAGTTCTGAACCTATGCTCAGTTTGTTTATTATCTGAATGGCCCAATGAGCTTACAGAAGGACATAAAACCGCAGTACAAAATGCAACTGACATCGACAATTAGCAAAACATGCTCTAACACTTACATTAGAAACACCAGAGATTTAAACAGATTTTTAAAAAAGCAATAAGAAAAAGCTTGTTTTCTTCTCTATCAGGCACCAGATTTCAAAAGGCTCAAACCCCAAATAAAATTTTCAGAGGTATGTACTTAAGCAAAAGAAATGAACCGGGGAAGAACCCTCAGGGGCATTTCCCAGACTACACTGAACTGAGAAGGGTACAACTTTGTATAGGATTGCATTGCACAGAGCTGAACAGGGCAGACAGGGAAAGTGGACAATCAAAATGGAATTCTGATTGGATGATCTCATCACGTGATCTGGCCTCGTGATAATTTTCGGGCACCGTGGTGGTCAAATTAATTCAAGGCAAAATCGTTCTCCAGCGAAGTCACTGGAAATTAAAATGTCTCGACCACTGCAGGTAAAGTTTGAGAACCAGAGAGAGCCGCGTTGATAGAACCTCATGCTGATTTCAAGATCCACAAGGTTAAGAAGGAAGTCTAATTTGGAAGGCTCCTTTTATCATATGTGGTGGACATGTGACAAAGCAAGAAGTTATTGGGCTGAGATACATAAAGAAATAGAAAAAATTATAAAATGTAATTTTAAGAAAGAACCTGAAATTTTACTGTTGGGACTTAAAATGGAAGAAGTTAATGTGCAGAAAAGAACTTTGATGTGGTATATGATCACAACTGCAAGATTGACTTATGCACAGTGTTGGAAACAAGACAGAATCCCGGAAATCGGGGAATGGATAAAGAAATTACTGTTTATGGTTGAAATGGACAAAATGACAAGGAAAGAACCTTGAAGCAGAAGAATTCTATGCAGACTGGAAAGACTTTAAAGAATATTTAGAAAAATATTGGGATGTAAAGGACAATTTAATTTGCTTTGATAATTACTGAAAAGTTAATGTTACTAAGAAAAAAGTTAATTAAGAGAAAATAATAGTAGAAGGAAGTGTTACCGGTAGACTATGATTAAAAGATAAGTGGAAAATAGAAAAGACCTAAGAAATGGGCTGGAGGTTGGAGCACTATGGGAAGCCAAAGGGGAGGGGGAAAGGGGGAAAAGGATGTATACTAAAAAAGTAATATGTTGTGTATTTGAACTAATAATATATCCTAATAAATTGTTTTTGAAAAAAAACAGGGCCAATATTAAAAATCAGAGGCAGCAGAGCTCTGTATACCAGTGATGTGATATACAAAAATGCATGTATTTATTAGAAACACAGTTAAAAACAAATAAGGGGCCAGTGAAAGCCTCGTTAAAAAGTACACGTGGCCTGATTATTCATATTCAATCTTCCTTTTTTTCTTTTCTCTACAGCCTTCCTTTTCCTGGTCCAATACCAATTTATGGGTTATTTGATTGCAATATGTATTATTGTTACGTGTACCTCAATATTGTTTGACCTTTGAAGAAGGCCCCCCAATAGGGCAGAAACACGTCAGGTCATGTGTTAGGCCACGTGTACTTTTTAACGATGCTTTCATTGGGCCCTTATTTGTTTTTAATGGTGTTCCTAATAAATACATGCACTTTTGTATATTACAGGTTTCAACTAGGTTTTTAATATTGGCCCTGTCTTAGACTTCCTTCTTACCCTTGTGGATCTTGATTCCAGTTTTCGGGTCAAGTTCCCCCCCCCCCCCCCTGTTTCTCACCCTCATGCTGATTTCAACAGGAGCAACTGTGTGGTGGCAGAATTATTGTTTGTGGAATTTTTTAAAAAATCTTTGTACCTCTATGCAAATATGTCATTTATTCAAATGAGGGGCAGTTCCGTATTTCTCTGGCTGATGTCTCTCACTGTCCAGGTCGATTTGTGCTCTGATAAGCTTTGCGTGGCCGAGAAAGCGGATGAAACGGCCTAGCTCTACTGCGTGCTGCGAGAGGCCTTGGGAGATGAGATCGCTGTGTCATGCCAGACAGAGAGCGGTTTAAGCTCTCTGCTCTGTCAGGGGCAGAGGTCCCGGCCATTCTTTGTGGGTGAGCGTGGCAAAGGCGACGCTTTCTAGCTCACAAATCGCAGCAAGAGCTTTGGCAACTCCCTCCTTCCAAAACATAAAACCCCCTTCAGACTTCCTTCATTCTCTCTCTTTCCTCCCCACCTTGCCGTGCTCATTTGCAGAGTTGCTCTCTGGTCCCTGGGTTGGATTCATCCTGTTTTTCTAGTAGTGAAGAATCAAGGATTTCCAAAAAGGCTCTGCGGGAGGTTACAGGCCTTGCATGGACAAAAGGCACGGGGGGGGGGGGTTTGAATCTTTCTGTGATTTTTTGGGGTGTGTGTGTGTCTCTGAGTGGTGTTTTTGCCCCCAGAAGAAACCAACCCCAGTGGATAGCAGAATTTTCTTTGCACAGAAGACAAACAACAGAGAAGATTATTTACTGTTTGGATAGACTGAATTAATCAATACCTCCCTTATCAATACAAAGCAGCCCGCGTCCGCACCCACCTCCTGCTATTTTGACGCAACGTTGCCACAGCAAAGAAAATCCCCCCGGGGCCTTCCATAACGGTTTGATTTCTTTTTCAACGCAACTGTCGTGGCTGTTATTGCGACTGGGATCCTCGGTGTTCTCCTTATTTGTACCGACAAGGTAGACTCTTAGACTGTCTCCAGTCTGCCCGGTTAAAAAGTTGGTGCTTGTATTTGGCCCAGATAGGGCAACCTTTGTGGGTAGATGCCTAATTTTAGTTTGCTGGACAGGGCAGAGAACGGTACATGTTGAAAGGAAAATGGTTATCAAATGTCTGAACCAAACTATAGTTTCTCAGGACAGGGATAAAAGGGGCAGGTGTTGTTATGGCAATGAGGAGAAATTTAATTCACTGCTTTAGACATCTACCTCAGCATTTCCCTTTTCCCAGAGTGTTTTTGGCTTCAGAGCATCTCCCCATATTCCCAAAGAGCCGAACAAAAGCGTCATGTGCGGAGAAAGCCACGAATATGACAGAGTCGCCAAATCTGGATCTGTAAGAACACAATGCACGCTTCATCAAGAATTTCACTGTTTCCCCAAGACCTTTGATCCGCCTGCGTTTCGATATTCCATATTTATTCCAGCAAGTTAAATTATAGCAGAGCCACCCTTGTAAATACATGTACATGGGAGTAAACCCCACTGGTTTGAGTGGAGATTAAAATGTGTTAAGGACAAAAGTGTGTGTGTGTATATATATACTTTATATTTTCTGGAGTTGGGATAGCTGACTTATGGCGACCGTGTGGGGTTTTCAAGGCAAAAGATGTTCAGATATGGTTTGCCACTGCTTGCCTCTTTGTAGCAACTCTGGGCTTCCTTGGTGGTCTCCCATCCAAGTACTAACCAGGGCTGACCCTGTATAACTTCCAAGATCTGACAAGATCGGGCCAGCCTGGGCTAACCAGGTCACCTCCCGATAAAGGTAAAGGTAAAGGTTCCCTTGCTCGAAAGCCAGTCGAGTCCGACTCTAGGGTTGCGGTGCTCATCTCCGTTTCCAAGCCGAAGAGCCAGCGCTGTCCGAAGACGTTTCCGTGGTCACGTGGCCAGCATGACTCAACACCAAGGCGCACGGAACGCTGTTACCTTCCCACCGAAGCGGTACCTATTTATCTACTTGCAATGTCTTGATTTCGAACTGCTAGGTTGGCAGGAGGTGGAACTAGAGACGGGAGCTCATGCGGCGACTCGGGTCTCGAACTGCTGAACTGCTGACCTTCCACAGCCTGCAGTTCAGCGTCTTAACCACTTGAGCCACCGCAGCTCCAGATAGGGAACCATTAAACCAATTTAAAGTCAATATCTATTTGCCAGCTAGGAATGCTTTCAGCCAGGCATCTGTGGTGGTGGAAAATGCCATCAAGTGGTCGCCATAAGATGCCGTAAGGTTTACAAGGCAAGAGCTATTCAGAGGTGGTTTGCCACTGCCTGCCTCTGTGCAGCAACCCTGGACTTCCTTGGTGGCCTTTCATCCAAGTCCTAACCAGGGTCAGGCCTGCTTAGCTTCCAAGATCTGATGAGATTGGGCTAGCCTGAGCAATCCAGGTCTAGGAAAATGGAATACGAACTTTTTTTGCAGGTGTTCTAAATACAGGAGAGGGCCCAGGTGACATTGCCACAGATGTTCAAGAAATGGAGGAGCGTTATCCCATAGGACACTGTTAAAAAACAAGGACAGGCAAAATGTTCTAGGACATCGGAGCCAGCACAGAGAAGGCCCTGCTTTCTCCCCTACCAAATCTTACGTCGCACAATCAATGCTCCCTCTAAGCGGTTGGAGTCTCATGAGCAGAAATTCTACTTTGTGAGCTACTGGCATTAACGTTGTGAGCGAGCGTTTTGGCTGCTGCATAAATGAGTTTGCTCTGGAGCCATCCTTCCCAGGCGAAGACGAAAATGTGTGAGCTGGAGGCTAAAAAACTGTGAGCTAGCTCACACTAACTCAGCTTAGAGGGAACACCGCACACGATCACACACATGCAATAATCCGCTTTCAATCCATTTCCAGTGCACTTTGCGACTGGATTTCACTTCTGCATGAACTGGCAAAGTCCAGTTGGAAAGTGCATTGAAAGTGGATTATTCAATGTGCCAGATCGCAGCCCCAAAGAGGCAAGTCTTAACGGCTCCCCCTTTCTTTAGAGAAAAAGAGCTGGAGTAACAAAGCTGAATAAAGTTTCACTTTTGACTGCAAGCTCCTCAGGGCAGGGTTGTGTTTATGTGACTGTAAAAGCAACCGGTATGCCGGATTTGCTGTATCGATCAGAAATCATAATAGGATAATTATGGGTGTGTGCCAACCTCTCCCCCCAGGGGTCATTTTGGGGGGGACGCGGGGGGACGCCATCCCCCCGGGTGAGGTGCGGGAGGGCGGGGCCTGGAGCTCCCTGCTGGTGCCTGCTGGAGGTCGCCGCCGGCTGTGGGGAGGACACACTTCCGGTGATGTCAGGGGGTGTGGCATAACACACACACACACACACACACACAGAGCTGAGCATAGGTAGGAAATGGATGGAACTGGAGGGGTGCAGGGTGGATATCAATATCGCAGTCTGGTGAGCAAAAATTCTGCGTTGTGAGCTACTGGCATTAAAGTTCTGAGCAGGCGATTTGGCTGCTGCATAAATTAGTTTGCTCTGGAGCCCTCCTTCCCGAGCGAAGACAAAAAAAATGTGTGAGCCGGAGGCTAAAAAATTGTGAGCTAGCTCACACTGACTCAGCTTAGAGGGAACAGTGGTGGGCATCGCCCAAGATTGGTAACACTAATTATTTAAACTTAGCATTATCCAGAATGAACTCCAGAACATCAAAACTGCAGGACAAGGCAACTTCCCCATCCAAGGAGTGTTCCAAAAAATGATCTTAGAATGGTGCAGCGGCTGCGGATAAATACCCAAGCCCTACACAGTAACAATAGAAACAGCAATAAATTATGAAATTAGAACTTTTAAAATGGCTGCAAGGATTTTCATGTTTGCATAAGGAATGACTCCCCCCTCCCCCTCCAATAACAACAGCCAACTCACAAAATAATGGATTCAACGTTATTTCGTGATCTCCCCCAAAGTGTTTGGTAGCCCAGGTCTCTTCCTGTTAGCAATAGATGATGCTTATGGAGAATTTGTCATTGGAATCGTGCATCCTCCTGGATACATAATGGGAGAACATTGAGCAAACGTTGTATTTTCAATACATATATATGTTTTTTGACCAAGCGCTTGTTTGCAGAGTATCAGCCGACAGAATGAAGACATGGTAAAGAGAGCGAGAGAGAGCGAGTGAGAGAGCGAGAGCGAGACGGAGACAGAGAGAGAAGCAACCAAACATTACCGCCTGTTTGTTTCTGTAATTTTTTTTTTTTTTTAACAAAACCGGCTGTGATGTGTCTAAAAAGGTCCCCTCTCTCTGTGTGCACACGCGCGGATATCACATCTCTCTTTGGCTCTATGTATTACATCTGCTTTAAATATTTGTGGCCCTTTCAGGGTCTTTGCGCTAAAGGTGTTTGAAGCCGCCTTTTGTTGTATAAAGCCAGTGTCTCCTGTGATATGGAAGAGATGTGCCAGTTCAAAAGCAATGGACCCATGTACCATTCCTCCCCCCCCCCTTTCATGTTGTCGCTTTCGCTAGAGGCCTTTGTTTAAAGCGAGCAAACCATCTGATTCACCCGGTCCATGCCGGAACAGAGCAGTATGATCATTCAGTAATCACCCTTATAAAATCAACTGTTGAGTGTGTGTGTATGTATATGTATGTATATATATGTATGTGTGTGTATATATATATATATGTATTAAAAGCCTAATTGCCCATGGAAAATATTATCCAATGTTATTACTTCCCTCTGCGCTCATGTTAGAAAAACAAGGCAGAGTTTTGAGTCAGTGGGAGAGCCGATATTTACATACCGGCCATATTTAATTACACTTAAGGTAATTTAAAGTTTCTGTTATTAATTCCCTTCCTCCTGCCGCCGCCGTTAGGATTATTTTCCACACCACCTACATAAGCAATGGTCTTAATTATAGGAAATATACACGGTTTTGACGATTGTGCACAGGGGGGAAAAAAGGACTCCTCCTAGGGATATGCCTTTTTTCCCTCCATGTCCTTTGGCTCCTTCCAAACAGACACAAGCCAGAGGGGAGATCATAAAGGGATGGTCATATTTGAAGCATTAGGACACGCTTTGGGGGATTTGGGACCTCAACGATTTGGGTGAGCGTTTAATTTCTTGGCAGCTGGAAGGGGGACTGGATTGGCTATTGACACGTCCCTATCAATCGGGAGACTCTGGAGGCCAGGGTATTTGCATGCGGGCTGATTGACTTGCCCTTAATAGACATATAATTGTTGACAAATACATTCCAATAGACTGTGGCAGGCGATGGGAGGATGACAAAAGGAGGCTTCTCTTGACAGTGGTGATTGGAAACCGTTCAAAAAGATGCCGGCTTCTTTTCAAAGAAGCGCCTGGGCTGAAAGTCACGCAGTGCCATCGCTACAACAGAGGCAAGGACCTAATTCTATGACTCCTCATTCTGGGGACCAAATCCAGAAGGATCACCTGGGATATTACCTATCTATCTATCTATCTATCTATCTATCTATCTATCTATCTATCTATCTATCTATCTATCTATCTATCTATCTATCTATCATCTATCTATCTATCTATCTATCTATCTATCTATCATCTATCTATCTATCTATCTATCTATCTATCTATCATCTATCTATCTATCTATCTATCTATCTATCTATCATCTATCTATCTATCTATCTATCTATCTATCTATCTATCTATCTATCTATCAGAAGTTAAAGATATGCGAGTGGGGCTTTCATCATTGTCATTTGGGCTCTGAACGTTGTCTATTGTGTGACCCAGTTTGGTGTAGTAATTAGGAGCGCGGACTCTCATCTGGGAGAACGGGATTTGATTCCCCACTCCTCCATCTGCAGCTGCTGGTGTGACCTTGGGTCAGTCACAAGTTCTCTCACAGCTGTTCTGGAAAGAGCAGTTCTCCAAAGAGCGCTCTCAGCCCCACCCACCTCACAGGGTGTCTGTTGTGGGGATGGGAAGGGGAAGTAGTTTGTAAGCCGCTCTGAGACTCCTTCAGGTAGTGAAGGGCAGGGTATAAATCCAATCTCCTCCTTCTGGAGACAGTGGTGTCACTTGGACTGGTCTAAGGTGATGATGATGATTATGATTTCCAGGACATTTACAAAAGTACGGTATATTAACAAACCATACAACACATTCTATATCAGATATCTCCTATAAACAAGGTTTTTTAAAAAATCGATATTACTTTGGTCCGAGAGCCACTTTAATGTCTTCGTGACTACAAAGAAAGCTAAGAAATGGATACCACAACACTTCAAAATCTGATGTATAAAAGTCATTTTCTTCTTCATGTAAGGTTAAGGTAAAGGTTCCCTTGCTCAAAAGCCAGTCGAGTCCGACTCTAGGGTTGTGGTGCTCATCTCCGTTTCAAAGCCGAAGAGCCAGCGCTGTCCGAAGATGTTTCCGTGGTCATGTGGCCGGCATGACTAAACACCGAGGCTCACAGAACGCTGTTACCTTCCCACCGAAGTGGTACCTGTTTATCTACTTGCAATGTCTTGCTTTCAAACTGCTAGGTTGGCAGGAGCTGGAACTAGAGACGGGAGCTCACTCCGTCATGTGGCACACTCGGGGGTCTCGAACTGCTGAGCTACTGACCTTCCACAGCCTGCAGTTCAGCGTCTTAACCACTTGAGCCACCACAGCTCCTTCTTCTTCATGTATTAACATAGAAATTTTTATCATGGACCCATAAATCACATCCTTTAATAAGCCAGTCATGGTTTGAGGGAAATACCTCTGTCTTCCACATTACATGGTTTCTCATCCTCCATCTTGGAAACACTTGTATTCTATTTATTTAAGACATTTATCGATTGCCTTTCCCCCTAAGTAGGTTCCTCGAGGTGGGACCGGCGTGAGGTTAAGGCACCCATAGATCTGATGCTTGAAGACACGGCACCTGCGATGGCCTTGTCAGTCACCCCCTATCTAGTGTTTGTGCTTCAGAGTCCGTTCTGCAACTCAGGAAGGTTGCCAGGCTGTGACCAGAAACCCCTGGGAGCAAATGGGGGTTTTATGAGGAGGGTGTGGCTGAGAGAGCTCTTTGGAGAACTGCTCTTTCCAGAACAGCTGTGAGAGAACTTGTGACTGACCCAAGGTCACACCAGCAGCTGCAGATGGAGGAGTGGGGAATCAAATCCCGTTCTCCCAAATTAGAGTCCGCTCTCCTAACCACAGAGTTTTTGCAGAATGCTACAGCATCTGCGTGCACACCCACACCCACACACCATTCATCAGCACATGAACACGTGAAACTGTCTTACCCTGAATGCGACCCTTGGTCCAGCAAGGTCAATACCATCTACTTAGACTGGCTGCGGCTCTCCAGCGCCTCAGGCCGTTCACATCGCCTTCTCCTTGGGCCTTTCGATGGGAGAGGCCGAGAACTGAACTGGGAATTGAACCTGGGCCCTTCCTAACCCTGCATGCAAAGCAGATGCTCCGCCACTGAGCCACATAAAAGATTTCCTTGGGAGGAAAGTGATGGCGAACCTAAACAGCATGATAAAAAGTAGAGACATCACCCTGCCAACAAAAGTCCGCATGGTCAAAGCAATGGTATTCCCAGTAGTCATGTATGGCTGTGAGAGTTGGACTATAAGGAAGGCCGAGCGCCGAAGAATAGATTCTTTTGAACTATGGTGCTGGAGGAGACTCTTGAGAGTCCCTTGGACTGCAAGAAGAACAAATCAGTCAATCCTCAAAGAAATCAACCCTGACTGTTCCCTGGAAGGCCAGATAATGAAACTGAAGCTCAAATACTTTGGCCACCAAATGAGAAGGGAGCACTCACTGGAGAAGACCCTGATGCTGGGAAAGATTGAAGGTCAAAGAAGACGGGGACGGCAAAGGATGAGATGGTTAGACAGTGTCACCGATGCAACGAACATGAAATTGAGCAAACTTCAGAGGACGGTGGAAGACAGGAGGGCCTGGTGGGAGCTGGTCCATAGGGTCATGAAGAGTCAGACTCGACTGTGCGACTGAACAACAACAAATAATTTCAGGTTTTGTTTTTTGATAAACCTCAAGGCAGATCACAAAATTTGAAACCCATGCAATATGAGCGGTAGAAGACATACAATGTGTTTAGTTCTTATTTATTTATTTAATTTAAACCCCTAGTTTCTCCCCAATGGGGACCCAAAGTAGCTTACATTCTTCTCTTCTCCTCCATTTTATCCTCACAACAACCCTGTGATGTAGGCTAGGCTGAGAGATGTGACTGGCCCAAGGTCACCCAGCGAGCTTCCATGGCAGTGTGGGGATTCGAACTCGGGTCTCCCAGATCTTAGTCTGACACTCTAACCACTGTGCCACACTGGATCTCTTAAAACAGTGCCAAGAAGACCGAATTACAAAATGAGAAAGCTATGCAAAAATGCACTTTTCTTGACTGCACTGCTTTGATCACAAGTGTTAGTGGAACAGATCCCCCCCTCCCTTGCTATGTTTTATTTCTTAGTACTCTCTCTCTCTCCCTCTTCCTCTTTCATCTGTGGCAAGAGCAGGAATTCACTACACAAGCCCAGTAAGTTTCCCCAGGTAGGAAATGAATATAGAAAATAGAGAGCGGGTTTATTGATCAGCAGGCGGGATTGGCAAGTGGAAACGTCCAAATGCATAACCAGAGATTGTAAAAGACGGAGAGTGAGAAAGAGAGAGAGAGAGAAAAGAGGAGATCTACAAGGTTGATGGAAACCAAAACACATCCGTGATTCTCGGAGGAAGGCCAGGTGCCTGAGGCTAAGCCAGACGTGTGCAGACACAGATACGAGAGCAGATTAAAAGCCGCACATTAACCAGGTACAAATGAACGTGAAGCAACACCACCACATCAAAGGGAAGCCTTCTTATGAACAGATATTTCTTTCTCAAGCTGGATTTGACTGTAACCTTTGTGTGCCTTATCCTTCTACCAAATCTTGTCCTACAGATTGGGGTGAATTCGGAGCCAACATCCTGTGTAAAGAAAAGGGGACTATAAAATCCTGCAAATAGAAAGCAACCCCCCCCCAGATGTGTGCATAGGGGGGGAAGCAGCTACGAAGGGCACAGAAAGCTTTCCTCTTGGCTTCTTAACGGAGAGTTCATTCACCAGGCATCGCACATAATTTCAAGCACCACACTGACACCGAGGCCATTCAAATCCTTCTCCTAAAAGCCATCGGCATCTCCATGCAGTTTCTGGTTTAGCCTCTGGATTTTAATCCCAAATCGAAATGAACCGTACCCTACGATGGTCAGGCAATCTAAATAATATATTGCTGCCTTAATACCTTTGTGGTCACGAGAAGCAGAAGCTCGTTTTTAATATATGTAAGACATTTATTTTAAACCCAACGCTGAATCCTCTGCTTTTGTGCAATCACAGATGTTGTTCTTCATATTACAGCTGTTTCAAGCCATTCCTCCTTCAGTTGGTCTTTATCTGAGGAGCCAGAAATATTACAACGTCAATGCTCGTATTTCCAGATTCTGCCGTATCCCACTATTCTCAGCAAATAGGAATATCTGCCATATCAGGATTCCACGCTATCTAGATGCTCTGTTGTATCCAAACAGGCCAGATATTTCCACCCCCTCTCCCCCACGCAAAACGGAGTTCTGTGACATGCAATCGAGAACTGAATCACGCAGGATAAGTAGCGAGCACGGAAGCATCGAGCGTCAACGGGACGACATGGCACTGTGCTTTGAAACAACTGCGCTGGTTACCGTCAACAGTATTCAAATGGCACATGGACCGTTCCTCAGAAATAAAGGACAATTTGAGTCTATTTATTTAAGCTGCGCCATTCCAATCCCTGAGCATTCCTAAACACGAGGTCGCCTGCAGACAGCTGCTTCAAACTGGGGTGTGTGTGTGTGTGTGTGTCCATTAATTTAGAATTACTCCAATTACGAGCTTTTGATGCTCTGAAACCTTCTCTCTAACCCAAAAGAGATGGAGAGCCCTCGGCCCATCCAATCAGATCGTTTTCCCGGCTGCTGGCAGCAGATGTAAGCAATTTACTTTTTTTATTTCTGCATATTCAGTGCAAGCGGTGCCGTTGGCGACCTTTCCTCCCGGAGCCTGCAGGATTCTAACCCTATCAAATTAAACCATTTTGCTCACTTATTCCCAAATGCTCGGCCGGCACTAAGCAGGCCTCCCGCTGCATAGCAATGGCGGACGATCGTGTCCGCTCATACCCCGAGCCTAATCAGAGATTATTAAGGAAAATATACAGTGCGCTAATTTGATGAGATTGGTTCTAGGTACCACAGTGAAAGGTCACCTTCTTACGTGTATCTCCCTCGGTCACTGCAATATTTCCCGCTCGCTCAACAATCCTGCGCTTTTAAACAATAGGCCAAGGAGACACGTCTGTTTGCGTCGAGCTGGGGACCGTCTCTGCACGGATCAGGAAAAGGAATTATTTAAAGTTCTCACAAACAAGCCAACCCACAGTGGGCTCCCGCCCACACACGTACCCCCTTCGTACCTTCCCTCCTCTCTTAGGGGCTGTGTTTATTGATTGATCGGCTGTGTTTTGATCCTGGTCTTAAAAGCAGCACACTCCAAAGAAATGTGCCTTATTTGGAGGAGGGGAAGAGAAGGGGACATAGACTGGCTTCCTTCGTAACAACTCACACTGGATTGCTGACACTGACGAGCTGGAGAACCTTAGCGATGGTCCTGGGCCGTCCTGGTAAAAGGTGACCGGAGAGCCTGTTAGCTTATGCCTTGGAAGGTTTTCCCTTGTTAGCGGGAGACTAAAGCAATGTTTTAACTGGAGCCGAAGGTTATTTCTGCATAATTCAGTCCTCCACAATTAATTTGCCTCTGGTTCTTATGCTTCGTCCGTCTCCCAATGAACTTGCACGCACACCGGTTTGCGGTCAGTTCTTTAAAAGATTCATGTGTAGGGTTATGATGTTAACTCTGAGTTTGGAGACTTGGGGGTGGAGCCTGGGGATGCAGGGGGTTGGAGAAAAGAGACACATCAGTTGGAAAGAATGGCACAGAGCCTGCATTGCAAAGCAGCCATTTTTTTTCCCAGGGGAACTGATCTCTGTCATTTGGAAGTCAGTTGTGATTCTAGGAGATGTTCAGGTGCCCACACCTGGAGGTTGGTAACTCTAGGAACAGGGAACCCTCAGGAATGGCATGGGGGCAAATCAGGGGTCTGTAGCAAGAAGGGGTAACTGAAAGAAATTACACGTCCCCTTCCATTAACAGATGAAGCTTGTCAGTCTTAAAGGTAAAGGTCTCATCTGTCTTCAGATGATTCCTTTTTCTGTATGTCAAAAATTATTTTTTCCTGTTGTTTATGCTTATAACCTGTGCCAGTAAATGTTCTGTCTATCTAAAAGGTAAAGGTAAAGGTTCCCTTGCTTGAAGGCCAGTCGACTCCGACTCTAGGGTTGCGGTGCTCATCTCCGTTTCCAAGCCGAAGAGCCAGCGTTGTCCGAAGACGTTCCCGTGGTCATGTGGCCGGCATGACTAAACACCAAGGCGCAATGAACACCAAGGCGCAATGTCTTGCTTTCGAACTGCTAGGTTGGCAGGAGCTGGAACTAGAGACGGGAGCTCACTCCATCATGCGGCAACACGGGTCTTGACCTTAAAGTCTTAAAGGTGCTGCTGGGCTTTTAGCTGTAACTCTGGGAGATCTCCGCCCCCCTTTCCCATGCAGATGGCAGACACACCGTGTGCCCACTCTTGCCTCCTCCGCACCCATGTTGTGCCCAGAGGTTTGAGACCATGCCCTCTCCGAGCTGCAGGGGGCAGCAGAGACCCGCCATTTTTTTTTCCAGGGGAGCTGATCTCTGTCATTTGGAAGCCAGTTGTGATTCTGGGAGATGTCCAGGTGCCCCCACCTGGAGGGTGGTAACTCTAGGAACAGGGAACCCTTAGGAATGGTGTGGGGACAAATCAGGGGTCTTTAGCAAGAAGGGGTAACTGAAAGAAATTGCACTTCCCCTTCCATTAACAGGAAATTTAGTCTGGATCCAAACTAGGGTTGCCATGCTGAGCCTGGTAATCACTGGGAGGGTTGGAGGTGGGGAAGTGGGGTGTGTGCGTGACATTGTTTATGTAATTATATCATGTCTGGGGGAAAACCAGAAGTGGCATAAGGTAGCTCTAGGAATCGCTGGAAACTCTATGGTAAAACCATAGAGATACTGGTGAGTCCTAGAGCTACCCTACATCCCTTCCAGGTTTTCCCCCTGGAGTGTTGCGGTGACACAGCCTACAATACTGTTGACTCCTCCCTTCTTCTGCTGCTCAGAGTAGCAATGGGCAAAGCCGGTTCCTGGCCCATCAGATTCCATGTCCGTACATTCAACCTTCTATCATTCAAGGCTTCATTTTGTCAATAAGACGAAAGGTAAGCATAATTATAATCAGGCCTTTTTTTGTAGAAAAAGCCCAGCAGGAACTCATTAGCATAATAGGTCACACCCAACAGCAGGAACTCATTAGCATATTGGGCCACAGCCCTGGCAGCACAGCTCATTAGCACATTAGGCCGCACCCCCATGTTACCAGAAGTGTGGTTATCCAGCCACACCCACCTTTTGCTTCTTATTCTGTTGACCTTGTTTGTTGTCAAAACCCAGGGCTTTTTTTGTAGCGGGAACTCCTTTGCATGTTAGGCCACACACCCCTAATGAAGCCAATCCTAATGGATTTCTGCCGTTGGGTGTGGCCTATTATGCTAATGAGTTCCTGCTGGGCGTGGCCAACTTGAGAGCCAGCCGGAACTCTGTTCCTGTGCGTTCCTGCCCCAAAATAGCCCTGATTATAATATAAAGTGAGCTTTGGAAGAAGGTTTTCTTTAAAATAAACAGAAAAAGAAATCTGCCTTTGCCCCTCCGCTTGATGAGAAGGAATGCAATTTGATTTTAAAACGTAGGCGATGTGGGGAATGCGTTCAGTCCCTGTGGGTTGGTGGCCCTTCTCACAGAGACCGTTTTTTCCAGCAAGAAGAGCTGCCTTTTCTCTCTCCTCACGGGCCCCTCAGCTTCATCTCTGCTTCCCCTTTCCATGAATATGCCCTTGCGGTCACCTTTTGGCAGGCCAAACAGTAGTCTGTTAGTTCAAGAGGAAAGGTGCCCGAAGAGTTTTGTTACCACAGTTTCTGTGGTGGAGGACTAAAAGATCTCTCTTCATCAGACTGTGCCTCATTTAGCCCACATCGAGGCCTTGAGACTTTCCTACATAATGGGCATTAACTCATTCTTGCTTCCTTTCAGAAATGTGATACACATAAGACTTAGGCTTGCCAAGTCCCCCCGGGGGGCGGGGGAACCCCCACCCCAGAGGCCCGTTACCTGCCGCCGGCGGATTGGGCCCCAGGGGGAACCCCACCTCCCAAAGCACTTGATGTGCCCAGCGTCAGCACGTCACTCGGAAGTGTCGCAGCCATGTCGGGCACGCTGGGGGCGGGGCCGCAGTCATCCGAGGGAAAACTCTATGTTTTTGGGGTGCAAATAGAATACTCGTATTGGTATTTGGGTGTATTCAGGAATCCCACAAAATTTTGGCTTAAGAAGAAGAAGAAGAAGAAGAGAAGAAGAAGAGATTGGCCCTTCACTACCCAAAGGTGTCTCAGAGCGGTTTACAAACTCCTTTCCCTTCCCCTCCCCACAAAAGACACCCTGTGCGGTAGGTGGGGCTGAGAGAACTCTTGACAGAAACTGCTCTTTTTCAAGGACAGCTCTTATCAGAGTTATGGCTTGCCCAAGGTCATCCAGCCAGGTGGAAGTGGAGGAGTGGGGAATCAAACCCGGTTCTCCCAGATTAGAGTCCGCGCACTTCACCACTACACCAAACTGGCTCTCCTGAATATAACTGAATCTGAAAACAAAACATATTTTCCCCTGCACACCGCTATTCTTAACATCCAAGTGGGGCCTGAAATTTTGCCAGAATCATAGCTCATCTTCAGACTACAAAATTGTCCTCCTGGAGGAAATGACAGCTTTCCTAGAACAGTCTAGGAGGAATGGAAGACCTAGAATGGCATTTGTTTGTTGTTTACGAGATTTTGATCCCGCTGTTCTGCCCACTCAGGGCCTCATTACATATCTCCTGAGCTCACTAACATTCCCAATCTGTCGTCTCCCTCCCCAGGCATCCCCCCATCTCCAGGGATTTCCCAAACTACAGTTGACAACCAAAGCTCTGCCCCTTCCCAGATTTGTGTCGCCCAAGAACTGCTGCTGAAGAGTACCCATTATCACATACTGCATGTCCAGGTTTGTAGCTGAATTTTACTTCCGTTTTCAGTAGAGGCTCTCTGTGCCCCAAAAGCAGCTTCTCAAATAGGGCGACCCTACACAGGTCTACTTGGAATTCTACTCAAGCCTACTTGATTGGGCTTATTCCCAGAGAAGTGTTCTTGAGATTGCACTGTAATTGCCATAGTTGGCCTTGGCTGCGTTTCATGTTTCCCTTTGCCTAATATTATCTTTGCTTTGACATGGATGGCTCAGGCTACCCTGATCCGGTCAGATCTCAGAAGTAGGGTTGCCAGGTTGACTTGCCTGGCCAGGGGGGGTCTGCCGACGTCCTTCCGGGAGACTGGGTGTTGGGCATTTTCAGGCCTACTTCCGGTTTTGGACCTACTTCCGGTCAGGGGTGACACTCTGGTTTCAGGGCAAAACTGTATGGCAAATCCTGCTCCAAACCACAGAGTTTTGCCTCAAAACCAAAACGTTACACCCAACCAGAAGTAGGCCTGAAACCGGAAGTAGGCCTGATAGGGTTGCCAGGTCTGGGTCGGAAAATACCTGGATACTTTGGGGGGGGGTGGAGCCAGGAGAGGGCGGGGTTTCGGGGTTTGGGGAGGGGAGGGGCCTCAGCATGGTACGATGCCATTGAGTCCACCCTTCAGAGCAGCCATTTTCTCCAGGGGAGCTGATCTCTGTCAGCTGGGGATCAGTTGTGAACGTGGGAGATCTCCAGGCCCCACCTGGAGGCTGGCAACCCTAAGGCCTGAAACTGGAAGTAAGTCCGAAAGGGTCAGTTGGGGGTGGGTGGCCAGCAGTGTGCAAGAACCTGTGAAAGCAGGGGCATCTCGTTCCCACCGGGGTTTGAAAACCCTACTCAGAAAATTAATAGGGTCAGCCCTGTTTCGTACTTGGATGGGAAACCACCGTGAGAGTCCAGGGTTGCTACGTACAGGCTGCCAGTGGCCAACCACCCCTCTTCATCTCTTGCCTTAAAAACCCCATGAGGGCTGCCATACGTCTGTTCTGACTTCTTTCCCTCTCTCTAACAAGGTAAGTACATTTTATGAGACATTCTATTAGTAGAAATCATGTTTCAAATACTGATCTATAAAAATGCAGACTAATTAAACTTTAACTTAAACTATTAAACACAAAACTGACACATGAATTGACACGTGGACAGGGTAACTGTATAGCTTAAAATATCGCCATGATTTCTTTATACTTTAATAAGGGAATTGAGGATGTGGAAGCAAAAGGTTTTGAAAGCGAGGTTTCCATAAAATCTAACCATTTTGCAAAGAATAGGGAATGTTTTTTGTCAGTTGCCCCGGGTTTTATAGAGATATTTATTTTTTCTAGGGCATAGTATTCCCAAACCTTCATGTACCATTGGTGGAGAGTGAGTTAATGCTTTTCCAATTACTGGCAATTACCACCTTGGCAGCCATCTGTATAGTTGAGATTAAGTCCTTATGTATTGCAGGAATATTAACATCTTGCCATAAGTCTAACGTGTTATTGTACTAATAGTGTTTTTTATTAATGACCAGAATTCTTTTATTGCTTTGCAGGACCACCAACAATGTATAAAGTCAGCTTGTTCTCCGCACCCTCTCCAACACAAAGGTGAGTATTCTTTGTTGATATGGTGTAACTTTAAAGGGGTATGATACCAACGCATCATTAATTTGAGAGCTTGTGTTCTGATGTTATTTATTTATTTTATTTATTTACAGAGAACTGGATGTAATGCTAGGGGAGGACCATATTTTGTTCCAGATCTTGTCTGATAATGGAATTGCAGTCTGTGTTCCATGATGATTGGTATGTGGTGGGTGAAGTAAGTGTATTGTTTAACAGTTCTTTATATAGCATTGATATCAAGCCTCTGCGAGAGATGTATTCTAAAGTCAATATTTTTTCAAAGAAGGTAAGATTTCTATGTATAGCGGTACTGGAGAATCTCGAGTTCCAGAGATGGTTGATTTGCGTGTATTCATATCAATTGAGGTGGCAATTGTATGTTTGTTCTAAAACAGCTTTATCTAAGATTTAAAAGTTTTTGCTTATACTCCTGAATGTTGTTATACCTTGTTTTCTCCAAGTTTGGAATGAGTGACAGGAAAAACCTGGTGTAAACCAAGATTGCCTCTGTTTTGACTTGATGGGGGGGAAATTATCTCTTCACTCGGGACAAGAAGACAGACAGACAGACAGACAGACAGACAGACAGACAGACAGAGGGCAGAGCACCACTATAAATGGTACCCCAATTTGCCCTGTTTATGGGAGGGAAGGAAAGGTTCTTTTTAAATAAATGAAATCTGATTGGCTACTAATGCAGTGGGAGGGGGGAAGTCTAGCTCTGATAAGGGAAAACCTCTTCCTTCTGAGGAAATCCCTGGTGCGTTCAAGTCAGTGGGTGTGTTCAGACGGGCAGCTAATCCCGTCATTATGCCAGCTTGAATTTTATCCCAATCTTTTTAATCCATCGTAGCACGACCAGACATCCCCCCCGGTGAATCACCTTACGGCATCCTTCCTCTGTTGCGGATTGTCTAGATGGCATTCACTGAAGGAGGCATGCGTGGTGGGTTTTTCTAAAAAACCTTTTTGCGCATGCACATAGGCGTCACAGTGCGTCCTTGTTGAAGGAGGCGTGTGGTGGTGTTTTTTTTTAAAAAAAACTTTTTGCGCATGTGCATAGACACATCCACGTCCTTGTTGATCAGAGATTTTTTTTTTTACCAGCAAACTACCACTTTTAGACCTTGAAAAGCTTTTCATCACAGGAAATAAAAAGAAGGGTCTTATCTCCAAAATTTACTCCATTCTAATCACAGATCCCAAGCACAGTAAGTTAAACTATCAGGAAGCTTGGAGTAAAGACTTAGAGACACAACTCACGGATGAAATGTGGTCCGAAATATGGCAAAACCAGGCTAAAATGTCTAAAGTTTTAAGTCTACAGGAAACCAACTTGAAAGTGACTACCAGATGGTATTTAACACCAAAAAACTAACACACATGAACCCAAATATTTCTCCTTACTGTTGGAAACTATGTGGAGAAAAAGCCTCCTATATTCATAATTGGTGGACATGCAAATACATAAGAGAATACTGGAACCAAATAGCCTTACAAATTGAAAGCCTAACAGGCTACAACTTACCCTTGAACCCGGAAGTAATATTGCTCCATCTTTGGCCGAAAGATCGTCCTCCTGCAATTAGAATAAAATTAATCAATCTTCTCCTCTCAGCAGCTAAATCAGTCATTGCGCAGAACTGGAAAAATGAAAATCCACCAACAGTGACTCAATGGCTACACAAGACATGGGACATATTTATGTTGGAAAAATGTTCCATTTATGATAGCGCAAATCAAAATGAAAGTGAATTTTATAATGTATTGAGTATCTGGTACCCGATTCTAGACAAAATATCCTTGCATAAATTTGACTGGGAAAACATTCCGGACGCAAAATATAAGTTAATGCTTTATAGTTAAACTAAACTCTGTTAGCATAAATTTCACAGCAGTACCCAAAGGTTATAATCTGTAACCCATGTTTCTCCTGTTTTACTATTGTAACCAATTATGGTTAATGTATGCATTTATTATTTGGAAAAGTAATAAAATTTCTTTGAAAAAAAAAGTGTAGAGATTTTTTAAAATGGTGCCCACTCGGGAAGGTCTGACGTCAGACCACCCCGATGGGGGGATTGCGTGCTGGTGGAACGATCAGACCGCAGGTCCGCAGTTGTCCTGCAGGTCTGCAATTGTCCCGCAGATAACCGAAAACCCCCGATTTAAAGTGCTATCTTTTAAGTACGGCTCCGAAGCGTGGCAAAACGGGATGCCCACGGAAGAGGGACATTTCCCAGATGTTTGCGTCTGGACATTACCTTTAGATCCGTGAGGCAGTCGTGCCTTGCACGGATCTAAAGAGCTGTCTGATCGGACTCAGTGTCTGAACTGGAAGACTTTCTATATTCAGTGCATGTCCTCTCCATTAATCATGTCCCCTCCCCTTCTCTGGGAAAACAAAAAATGTAGACTCTGCTCTCTGAACCCTTGCCACCAAATTTGTGCGAGTTTTTAAGGTGCCACAGAAGCCCTTGTTCTCGTCAATCTTCCTCACTTCTGAAATAAATTCTTTTTGACATGAATTTAAACGACTGGCCCTTTTAACATCAAATGCACAGTGTTTATTACAAGCTCAAATACTAACAAGCAGGTGCTCTTTGTGGTACAAGCAACAACCCAAACGTAAAGAAGTAGTTACGGATTGCCCCAAATTTTTTCACATTTTGTGACAGAAAGGTGCTTTTGCCAAGAAATGGTATTTGAAGTTGTTGCAAAAAAAATTACATACTTGCTGCAAAAAAACCGAAAGGACAAAATGGTCAAAAAGTTGCAGAGTTAATCACAGGCTCAAAATATATTTTTTTAAATTGTGTGTTCTCATGCATGTAGATAAGAATCAATGAACACTGAAGATAGGGAGTTCAGTTCTTGAAGTTTAAAGAACTGCTTTCCCTTTGTTAACCTGTTGCGAGGGCTGACTGGTTTAGAAAATTAGACTTGAGCATGGGAGTTTGACAGTTCACGCAGAAGTGAGATCCCGTCGGAAAGTGCACTGGAAATGGATTGAAAGTGGATTATTGCATGTGTGTGATCGAGTGCAGTGTTCCCTCTAAGCTGAGTGAGTGTGAGCTAGCTCACAGTTTTTTAGCCTCCGGCTCACACATTTTTGCCTTCACTCAGGAAGGGATGGCTCCAGAGCAAACTCATTTATGCAGCAGCCAAGTCGCTCGCTCACAACTTTAATGCCAGTGGCTCACAAAGTAGCATTTTTGCTCACAAGACTCCACACCTTAGAGGGAGCATTGCATCCCACTGAGCTGGAAGGATTCAAAGTCTGATTTAGAATAAGGCAAAGTTGGGGAAATGTCGTGGCAACATGGTGGTTCCTACCAATCCAAAGTGGATCCTTAAGGGTCCCTTGCCAAGGGGCATTCAGGAGTCTTAGACGATACGTCCCCAGAGAGCCAGTTTGGTGCAGTGGTTAAGAGCGGTGGACTCTAATCTGGGAGAACTGGGTTTGATTCCCCACTCCTCCACATGGCCCACCTACCTCACAGGGTGTCTGTTGTGGGGAGAGGAAGGGAAGGGGATTGTAAGCCACTCTGAGACTCTGAGTGAAGGGCGGGGTATTAATCCAATTTCTTCTTCTTCTCCCTCCTTCCTCCTCCTCCCCCACCCCGGTCGCTTAAAGATCCCCCCCCCGGTCGCTTTAAGATCCTGTCCTTCCCTGGAACTTCCTTTCTCTCTTCAGGTGTCCCCTGCAGCCGAAGAAGAAGAAGAAGAAGAAGAGGAGGAGGAGGAGGAGGAGATTGGATTTATACCCCGCTTTTCACTACCCAAGGGAGTCTCAGAGTGGCTTACAAACTCCTTTCCCTTCCATTGGATTAGAAGTACGCTAGACCAGGGTCATTTCATAGAAAAAATGGTGCAGG